>NC_061519.1:16527500-16827500 GCF_022379125.1 Scophthalmus maximus
ATATGTATATTTTAAGTGGCATTGCCTGCATGTCCTTGTTGGCCTGGTGGCCCCCTCCTTCCAATAGGTCCTGCTGGGCCTTTTGTCAAATTCACAATTCTTGGTGGGCCTGGTAATCCTGGGAGACCATGTACACCTGGATAGATGGCAAAGGTGATATTAAATGCATGCCAGTCTGCTTAGTGAAAAAAATTAAACCGTAAATCAATAACAGAGCAATTATGTTGTATTATTCATTATTTTTTCCTTCCTCAATCATCTTTACCGACTGTAGTTGTACGCAGGCAGTCTGTTTTAGAAGTTTGGTCGACAATCTGTTCAAGACCAATTTGACTGCAGAAGACACTTACCTTTATAACCAGGCAGTCCTGGGTCTCCTGGGTGACCCGGTCGACCATTAAAACCTCTTTCTCCCTGTTTACCTCTGGGTCCTGGAGGTCCAGGACGACTTGGTAAACCATATGTCCCAGCCCTTCCAGGGTCGCCTGTTTCACCTAGATGAATTGAAAGGAAAATCTTATTTCAACTTTGACAATATAGTTTAAAAATATACAGCATTGTTGATAAAATGTACATAAGGGGTTTTGCTTAAATTTGGATAAGAACTCTACACTTGGTCAGGAGGTCTAAAAAGACATCCAATTTTAGGGTGTGGAGCTGGCGGTTATGGTAAACATTGATGTTTTGATCATTTTCATGGCCTGGAGGTAGCAGCTCACTCATGACTACAGTTTTTCTAGAGCATATATGATTTTAAATGATATACTCATCTATCATACATCTTTTCACTAACATTTTTATCCCATTCAAGACAAACCAGTGGTTCACCTTTCTGCCCAAGAGAGCCATCAATCCCAGGATCTCCAGAAGGACCAGTAGTGCCTCTTGGTCCCGTTTGGCCTGGCACACCACGAAGGCCAGGATATCCATTAGGACCCCTCGGACCATAACCAGGTGAACCTATGTCTCCCTTTAGACCCTTCTGACCATTGTAGCCTATGTAAGATCATAAAAGTCAATGAGAAAAATATGATCATGGTTGGTTAGATGGTTACATAGAACAATATGTATATGTGTGATCACCTGGTACTCCTGTCTGTCCAGGGTTTCCTGGGGGGCCTGGATAGCGTGGAAGTTCATTCAGGTCACACACAGTACAAAGTGCGCCTGGGAGACCAATGGCACCAGTGTCACCGATGACTCCTGGCTCACCTTTATGACCTGGTTGTGCATGTTGTCCTTGTATGCCTGTGATTCCAAAGAACCAATCGTCAATCCATTCAAGTGCACAGTAAAGAATGGGAAGAACACCCCTAGCTTGCAGTTTACTGTATGTACTCTGTATTTTTTTCTGTGATGCAGGCCACATTATATAAATCCATACTTGTTTTAATGGTTGTGTTGTGTTCACCTAAACAAAATAAATTTACCTGGAGACCCGGGGTTTCCAGGGTAGCCACGTGGTCCTTTTGTCCCCCGGGCCCCAGGTTGGCCAGGTGGGCCAGTAGCACCTGGACTGGCTGATAGGACATCTCCTGGGTCACCCTTCCTCCCAGTGAGTCCTAGTAACCCAGGAGGACCTGGAGGGCCATCCAGCCTAACCCCATAGCGACCAGGGTCACCTGGATCCCCGTTTAAACCTGGAAGTCCTTATACAAGCAAGAAAGACCCATAAATACGCAATAACCCTTCTAATTATATAATTGTTAACTGGATCCTTGGTGATCCACAAGCTTGAACCTGGGTCCAGTGATTACCTGGTAGTCCAATCCCCACAGAATCACCGTCATTGCCATTCATGCCTTTAGAACCTGGATGTCCTGGAGCTCCTGAGAGACCGTCTCTTCCTGGCTCACCTGGAATACCTATAAGGCACCAAATATAAATTACATTGAATTGCAATATGGACCAAAAATGTTTCAAGGATCATGAACCGTGTTTCTCTAATCATGCCATCAATTGTTGTCTACCAACTGTAAGAATTACCTGGGGAACCTGGCTCACCCTTAGGACCAGGTGATCCAATCTCGTCTTCATGACAGCAATTCTCAGTTTCACCTGGTAACACAAATACAACAATTGTTTTGAGTGTTAGACACCTGGCTGTGCAGAGGGGTGTGTTAAAACCAACTGAATCTTTAAATTTAATCCAGTCTCTGACCTGGAGGGCCTGGTCGTCCAGGAAATCCTCGGGGGCCAGGATATCCTTGATTTCCTCTTGGTCCTGGTGGCCCCAAAGGGCCGGGAAATACAGGGCCTCTATGGCCTATAATCCCTGGAAAACCTTTGGGTCCAGCAACACCAGGGTCACCTTTGGGACCAGGTAATCCTGTATATCCAACACCCTGAATACACATTTACTATTTATTATCCGGGAACAATTTTAACAATAACTTACATTTACAGTTTTTATAATGTACACACTTACTGGTGGTCCAGGGTCTCCAGAAGGTCCAGGGAGCCCATCCTGTCCCGGCCTACCTGTTGCTCCAGGAGGGCCAAGATACCCAGGCACTCCTTGGTCACCCTTGGTACCTTTCAACAAGTAAAAAAAAACTGTAGATATAAGGCTATATATATATATATACACACATATATATATATATATATATATATATATATATATATATATATATATATATATATATATATATATACATATATATATATTTATGATAAATGGTATTGACGTAAATAAAGAGGTCTTTGTTTTCTCATTTCACGACATGCCCATTGTTACAAACAGTCAAATACAATTTCCTTTTTATTTCAATCTTCATTTGAACTTGAAAGCCAGTGCAGAATGGAGTGCACTAATTACTTAAAGCCCCAGTGTGTCTTTTTTGTAATCTTCTGGCTGCATCTGAATCAGCGTCAAGTCCATCAATTTTCCCATGGTCCACCTAATGTAACTATATTTAACTCATTCAAAGTTGATGAAAAAACATTGATTTTTTTGTTGCAGGTGATTATACATATATGATCACATAGTTGTGGACAATATATTCAATTCCTGTGAATAAGTAATCCAAAATTACACACTGTAGCTTTAACTATAGTTTGTGGAAAAATAAAAAGGGAATAATATTTTGAGTATTATTTTTTTTTTTAGGGGAGTTAGTCACCGGTGTTTTAGACATTTATAACACCAAACCTTGCTTAGAGTTTTGGCTTCAACAGGTGCTCACCTTTGCCACCTGTCACAAAAGAGTCACCTTTCTGACCCTTATGTCCTTTCAAACCAGCAACTCCTTGAAAGCCCTAGATGAAAAATAAGATCATAACACAAAACGTATGTTCTTTGTGAACATACTTTTAAACATGTTTTAAATGTCATTTATTCATGTAGTGATAGTCACAATATCCTTACTTGTGGTCCTCTTGGGCCCTCATCTCCCTTCAGTCCTAGGTCCCCCTGAAATCCTTGAGCTCCAGGTAATCCTGGAGATCCTGGAAAACCAGGTAGACCCGGAAGCCCAATGATTCCTCCACCAAAACGACATTCACATTCCCCTGGACACCCTGTAGGAGACAGGGATGGCAAAAATGTATGAATACATTGCAGTTTGTTTATATATATTTTGATGCTGTATATCAGTAACACTGTCTTTGTGAGATCAATTGATATACACAGTTACATTTCACCTTTAATTCCTTTGACCCCTTTGTTTCCAGGAGATCCTTTGGCTCCTAGGTCTCCAGGGTCACCTGGGACACCAGGCTCACAATAGTAATCTGTAGGATCAACCATCCCAAAAAACATTTCCCAACCATAGAAAATAAGTTATTTTAATACAAAACTGAATGTAAATACACTTCTTTGGAAAAACAAACTTACCTCCACATCCTAGTCAGATCCCACAAAGTATGCCATACCATAAATATACAAATTAGAAGGTCCTTAGTCAAATGAACATACACAAAAACATTTTACAACCTCACAGTTGTTCACATAGTTTAATAATATTTAAAAGATCACACACAAGAAAGTATTGTGTTTTCTTTAATATACATTGAGTAAATATATACCTGGACGACCAGCGATGCCTCTTGCACCTTTAGGTCCGGGGAGTCCTTTAGTTCCCTTTGGTCCAGGGAATGGATTGGTTTCAAAATTAATATAACTCCCTGGTTCTCCTTTGTAGCCCTTTGGACCAGAAGACCCTTGTGGTCCAGGAGGACCTGGCTCCTCTGGAAAAGTGTGAGAGAAAATGTGAGACTTTAAATAAGGTAAGATTAGAAAGACTGTTTCCAACTGAGATTAAAATGGACTTTTGATATTAGACAAAGCAGACAATATATTGAGGGTCAAGGTTAGAAGTCATACAACCAGGAAATATAATCAACAGTTTGATTTATTAGTAGGCGTGCATGGCAACATAACTTGTAATGTATCTGTGACTTTTAAACTGGTATTTTCATTTAAAAACTTGAATTAATTTACTTTTCTGTGTCTCAATATCAAATTAAGTCTGCTTGGGGTCTTATTTGGGTCAGTAACCCTGTGGCAATGATGAACTAATGAAGAGTACAATTACTGGCATGAGCAGACAAATAGATCAAATCTCGACCAGACAAAATAAAATACTCGCTGTACTGTATAGTAAAGACATAAGTAACCTTAAAGTGACGAAACATAGACAAAAACTAAATGCTGACCTGGTATTGTTAACCCTGGTGGGCCAGGAAGTCCTTGCAAGCCCGGGTACCCTGGGTCACCTGAGAGTCCTGGTGTTCCTGGATACCCATGCTCACCTTTAGCACCTGAAACATACACAGGACTGTGAAATAGTAAAAGAGCCTTTATTAGTCTTAAACAGTATTTTTTTAGTTTAGTAATGAAACAGAGTTCTCTTTGGATTTACAGGGAAAGCACTGTATCAGACACTGCCTTTTGTGTGATGACAAAGTAGTGTATTTAGCCATATTTTGCTGAAAATATTAATAGCCAAAGTCGTAAGCAACAAGGTTGTAAACTACTGGAACTTTGATTAAAGAAAATATTTTATTGTTAAATCGCTTCTACAAATAGGCATTTTCTCACCTCTGGCATCACTTCCATTCTGAAAGAACAGGGGACCGGGTAGACCTGGATCTCCTGAGTAACCCTGTTGGATGCAAGGACAGAAATGGAAACCATATTTTGACTTTGTTTCCAATAAAACATCCCACTGATGAAAATAATGTCTACAGATGAGAGCGATCAGGAATTGGTCTAGAAACAGTTAATGGACAGATCTGGTCCATTAACTGTGATTGTCCCACTGACCACGAGGGTAGCAGACAAGGAAAGGTTGTTCAGCTTCTTCACTTGCTTCCTACACATCTAAATCTTAGGGGAAGAAAGGTATCTCATTTCTAAGTTTCACCCCCAAACAGCCACCTACATTGCCACTGTTTTTTACTGAAACTTGGACTTTATTAGCAATACAAATGTTGTCACCTCCAGCAAGGAGATTGGTTTGTCTGTTTGTTTGTGTCTTACATTACTCAAAAAGTTATGGCATTTTGAGTCATATCTTCACAAATACATAACATTTAAAAATATGTTGGTCAGATGGAGATGGGAATCCAAATTTTGGTTGCGTCGATCAGCCTTGGCGGAGGTCTGCGCTCTTGAGTGCTCTTGTTCAAATTGTCATGAAGATTGATAAGATGTTTACGCACAGCTCACCTTTGGTCCAATTCTTCCTATGAGACCTGGAAGTCCTTTCTCTCCACGGATACCCTGAAAATGTACCATTGTATTTAGCCTGAATAACTTTATGACACATACAAAGGCCTAATCATATGACATGTCTTAATCATATGACAGGTGTACCTCAGGTGATGTTCCGTCTCTGCCAGGAATTCCTGGAAAACCCTAGAGAAGAAATAGTGCGGATGAAAACATTGCATTTGTATGGACGTGTATATCTGAAATCATGCGGAAGTGTGTTTTAAGTCACTTTACCCGAAGTCCAGGAAATCCAAGGATTCCTTGCTCTCCCTTAATTCCTTGTCTGTTATAATCTTCTTTATCCCCCTGATAAGAAAAAAATTATCTCAAATACCTCTTTCTCTCTTTTACACATGCCTGTATATTCGTATTGGATAAAACTGACCCTTTTGCCCTTTGGTCCACATGGTCCAGGAAGACCTATGTCTCCCTGAGAAGCACAAGACAATATACATCATCACAGTGGGGGAAATGGGAAAGTATGGAATTTGATCTGGGTTATTTATAAGTATGGAAACATGTTTGTTTTTCCAGACTATTGTCCCTATTCTTTTTTCTAAAATATAAAACTCAGAATGTCTCAAAATAAACTGTTAAAAGAGGAGCTTCAATGTACATACTTCTTTCTTCTCTTACAGCTCTGAGGAAAAGCACCTGCATCCTTAGCGTCATCATACAAGCAGTAATACCACCTGAAACCACTAGGGGCACAGTTGTCTGTTGCCTCTTTAAAACCCGTAGAGAATGTTGGATTCATCTAAATACAGGATATGTAGGAGCAAAAATTGAGCATTGTTCTAAAACAGAGGATTTTTTCCTTCACCTTGTAGCCTTTGAGTGGAAGAAAGTCTGGAGGAAATTCTATAATTTCTTCTGGTCCAGGGGGGCCAGGTGGACCTTGTTCACCCTGAAATATAGAAATAAAATGTCGACTGGAGTTGTAAGTTTAATTCAACATATAAAGAGGGAGAGAGAGAAGGGGGGGGGCGCTAAACAAAACCTCAGTCCGTAGTTTTGAAAGGCCAAAATGGTTTCTTACATCGTCACCTTCATCACCTGCCAGCGATCCTCCAGGGTTTCCCTACACAACAACCAAAAGCTTAGTAAGGTTTTGTGTTTGTGTAGACAAACATGCGTCATGTGCAGGTCAGTTTTTTTTATTACAGTATGTGCTGCCTAATATTGTAAGGCAGGTAACTCACTGGTAGTCCTCTAACACCTTTAGATCCCTCCAAACCCTAAATGGAATCAAACACACACAGACACACACACACACACACACACACACACACACACGCACACGCACATCAAATTGTCTAGTTAAGTCATAACATACATATTAAAAATACAAATAAAATACTTTTGTTCTACCCCAGGTCCAGGATGACCAGATGGGCCAATGTGGCCTTTAAGCCCAGGGACTCCTTGTCTTCCCTGAAAAAACAACAACATTTAATTTATGCTTTATTTATTAGAATATTTCAATAATACTGAGAACGACTGCTCTAAAGAACATACAGGTAAACCAAGATCTCCAGTTCTCCCATGCTCCCCCTGCAAAATAAAACAATCAGAAGATTGATCGTGAAGATGACATGATAATAAATCATGGTAAATTTTGAACAATCATGGATTTGCACAAACAGAAAGGGACTTCGAACTTGGTAAAGGCCAACCCAATATAATCAGATAATAATCACTTGTCCAGTGTAGGAGAACTTACAGGAAGTCCAGGGAGGGTAGTGCCATATAAAGGTTCTCCTTTACTTCCTTTAGGTCCAGTTAATCCCTGACAACAAAAGAGTCAATTCTGTCATTTGACAAATTATAAATAGATCTAATATTTTCAAAAACTTTTTTTTGTGGAATTTGTGGCTTCACTTAGACTGTTACTATGAAAACAATCACAGTCTAAGTAAAGTCAAGGCAAAAACTTGAATTTGGGTGAATGTGAATTTTTGTAAACATCTCACTGTAGGCCCATGGAAACCATCCAAACCAGGAACACCAGGGACACCTGGTCGACCCCTTGTCCCATTACAGCCATCTACTCCTGGCAAACCAGGCTCACCGCCTGCCCCTGGGTGACCCTGAAGAACATTGTATAGTTATGATGGTGAAGTATAGTTGCAGAGTATGAGAGTCACACAGTTACACAACTCAAGCTTTTATTAAACTCAAACTCTCAAGTTGGAAAGTGGCACCCTTATCTACTTGAACTCAATCATACGGGCTTACGCCTCTTCACAGCCACTCCATTCCGCCAGAAAACGTTGTCTGGCATTACCGTCCCTGTAATTACAAGGCAATCACAGTCCAAACTGTTCTCTATTTTGGTTCCTCGGTGGAATGAGCTGCCACATGCTTTCAGAGCAGGGGCATCCCCCTCTATCTTCAATAACATCTTAAAGACTTTTGTTCTGAGAGCACCTTCACATGACCAACAAGCAGTTATTTTGGTGCACTTCTTTACCTGAACTCCAACACTTTGTCCTATTGAACATATCTAGCACTTACTTCAACTGTATTGAAGTTATAGTGTTGTCACCCAGCTTTGAAAAAGCCTCTGGCAAATGAGTAAATGTAAAGCAATGTAATAAGTGGCCGCTGCACGAGGCCATGATGAGAAACCAAGGCCACATGTACAGTGCTCATCAACGTGTCCACTAGAGGGCAGAACAGACACTTGCTTCAGATCACTCTACCATCTCCTGTGGAGTCCCCCATAATGCATCCTGATTAAATGCACTTCCTCAAAGGGATAACCATTGTCAGTGTAATCAGTGTGTGTCTTTTGTATGATTTGTAGATTTATTTTTGTAAAATGTATAATGGTTTACTTACTAATGAGCCATCATTTCCGGGAAAACCAGGTGCACCAATCTTGCCCTGAAATGTAAAAAAGAATATGGGCATCACTCATTATCTACTGATTTTGTTGTCCCTTCTTTTAATTATTGATAATATGTTATTTTGAATAGATTTACCAAATTAGATTTGATGATCAGTTATACTTGCATGTATATTCTGCCTGAGACACAATACACAAATACAACATGTACATGAACATTTGCACTTACACGGTCTCCTTTGGGCCCCTCTGGGCCATGTGATCCCTCTGCTCCCCTCCTGCCTTTGTCACCGAGTAGCCCTTCACGTCCCCATGGTCCCATTTGTCCCCTGGGGCCTTGCACCCCTGGCTTCCCTGGAGCCCCCTACAAAGAGAAATCCTTATAAAGAAATCTTTACTCAGACTGTTATTGTGATTGTTACTGTAAGGACTTGGCTACTGCTTTGTCATTAATTTTTTTTTGACTTAAATCACTGCAATTGAATTGTTAGAATTGAATCACAATGACATTACACACACAAATGCATTTTCTGTGATTGATGACAAAAAGGTGCTTGATACAATATCACAGAATCTGATAATATCTGATTACTATTTATCATCCCCATTATTTTCTAACTAAGACAAGGAACATATAAGATAATTATATGAGAATTAAAGGACAACAAAAAACATTTTCCACAGCTTCATATATAAGGGTTTCATATGTTAAGAATAAACAAAAAATGTTATTATCAACTTTATTATTAGGGATAGTCTGCCAATATATAAAAACACGAGAAGAATGAATATACCCGTGAACCTTTGGCGGGAAGACACTGACATACAGAGCAGTCTCTACCTTGGCAGGGCCACTCAACATCCCCCTGGAACAGAGATAAACAAAGGCCTTAGTAGGTCTCACTTTTAGGTAGAACATCACATTGGCTGAGGCCCTGAGTATGTGTGTGTCTCTGCAGAGCAAATGACAGTAAAGGATCAAAGAACATCAGTATCCGCATCAGACAAGTTTGTTTTTTGTTTTTTCTGCAACTTTGAGAGAGAGCCTTGAGAGTTAAAGAATTAACACATTTCCCAGCACTCACTAGATAAAACAGTGTTTTCACACACTTCCAGGTGCCAAGTATTCCCACTGATATCAGTGTGTGTGTGTGTGCGTGTGTGTGTGTGTGTGTGTTTGTGTGTACGGGGAGTTTTACACTGTGGAAAATTCACAAATATTTGGAAATATTTCCTCAAAGCTTTCCAAATGTTTGGATGACTCTGGTGAAATTGTAATGATGCACATCTGGACACAAGCCTGTCCCACTTTCGGTTATGGTCCAATCAATCCATGGCTGTTTTCCCATCAGCCAGAAAGAAAACATACAAAACTTGGCCACATCTTGGGCAGGCCATTTGGATTGCAGTTCCTTTCACATCTTTGTTGCAGCAGCACAGTAGTGCCCGCCCTAAAGGAATGGACTAGTATTTTTTTTATTTTATAATACTATGTCAAGCCAATTAATTATTCATCTTTTTATTTATCTTACTATTTTTATTTTACTTTTTTATTTTACATGATTACCAACTGCCAAAATGTCACGTGCCAGTCTAGCGCTCGAATACTTTGTACAAAAAAATGCCAAGTAGTTTTACAGGAAAGTTTAAATTACTTGGTGACAAATACTGTAAACACGATGAGGAGGAACAGATGCGTCAAGTACAGCAAGGAATGTACGTTACAGTTTATGTCTATCTGTAAATATTTAGGATAATGAATTTTGGATGATGCACATGCTTAATAGTTATGACCATGGTAATTCATGTGATTTTATTGTAGAATATATATATATAAAATGTTTTTGTTTGGTTTGTGTATCAAGAGATTGAGAAGCAAAGACTTACTGCATTGAGCTGCTGTACAAATATGACCACAACTAGGATCCAACTGTGAATGTAACAACAGTAAAAGATTACCTGTTGTCTCATTGAGACCCAAATATTCATTTACATGACCACAAATGACACAGAAATAAAAATAGTGTGTAGAGCAAACTTAAATATGTGACATCTACCTCGTACCCACGGTTTTCTGCTAACACGTTCAGAAACTCACGGAATGTGAGCCTAGAAATTTGAAAAATGGTGATTCCACCATTTGGGTTATCCATGTCATGCTTAGGACAGGAAAGAAGTTAAATATTTTTGTCTACTCAAATTCTCATCTTCCTGCAGGTGACACCTATGTTAGTGCGACATTTAGCCATTGAAGGTAGTTTTTTATACAGAGGGGACATTCTGGAATGCAAGTGTTGAGACATGTTGAATGTCCGAGTAAACATGAAAGAAGTGTGTTTATCCTCTTGTAAATAGATTTACTGAATACTTGATGGGAATTCCATCCAACTTAATGGGCCATGCATCATACATGTTTCCAGTGATGCAAAAATAATTTCAGTGTAACGGGGCTCTGTGACATCTATCTACTGCAGATGAAGGGACGCACATACATTGAGTATTGTGTTAGTTGTCCTCCTGTTCTATTTGTCTGATAACATTTTCACAAATCATTTATCTATATGTGACAAAAATGTGAAATTTGATATTAAAAAGATACTAAGATCTAAGTATGTGGGGATATGCGAGATATACAGATCATACAAAAAAATGTCATTAGTTGTCAGATAAAGGTGCTGCTACAGATAACAACACACATTTCATATTACTCTGGTTGTTAATTAGTTGATTATAAATATTGCTGTGGGACTCACCTGAAGGGACACAGAGTCAGTACAGTAAGTGAGGATCTCATTTTTCATGTCAACAGTCTTCTTCACAGGTGAGTGTTGGCCTCAGTGCCGCCCCCTGTGGTGGATGAAAGGAAGCATGACACACAAAAGACACCTGTGAGCCACAGGCCACTTAACATTTTATAAAGAGATTAAGATTAATTATCATTAACATAAAAATTACTAAACACAATTTTGGTATTTTCAGCAGTGAAATTATGCTACTGATTAAATTACTGTGCATAATACACCCATTGAAGTCTATTGGTAACAGTCCATTGTGAACATGAAACAACATTCACAACTCACCCCGATTCAGAAGCTGAAATGATCGTCTTTAAAGTTTTCAGTACATTCCAAGCAGAGCAATATCTGAGAAGATTCAAACCAATCTCCTGCCTCAGTATCTGTAAAAACCAAACTGCCCCTATGTCAGTAGCGGGAGTAGGATGAGGAGAACGATGCTAACTGTGGTTGGCTGCATTGGTAAGTTCAGACCTCCTACCTCCTCAGAATTAAGTTAAACAACTTCTGCCGGCTCCTCTTTCTATCAAGGCACTGAAACCCACATGGGGAACTTTAATCTAAACTGAGGCAATGACCCTAGGATCCTCCACAGTGCAGCAGCGTGCGGATGCACTTTGAAGGCTGGTTGCTGAGGAGGATGCTCAGAGACACACTCATCACCTCGGTGGATACTCCTGACTTTCGGATTTGACTAAAGCAAGAAAAGCCATGGGAAAGCCAATGTTTGTAGTTCCGCTGTTTGTGTTTGCCGTGATGCTGATAGGCACCGGGGCCAAAAATGTAAGATGTTTTTCTTTACAAATACAACATTGTAGAATAATGTGATTTAATTTAGCCAGCTGGCTAGACTCCCATTTGCACAGGTACTGAAATGAAAGCATTGTACTGAGGTTCTTTTTTCAATTATGCGTTTATCTCGTACTGACTCTTCTGATTCTTTCATGCATGCTGTTGCTTGTTATTTCTTTAAAAGTAGACCAAGAAGACAGAGTTAGTTGCTGAGCAACAGTGGTTGATTGGTGAGCATTTTTCAAGTCACAACGCACTGTGTCACAGCCTGGATCAACATCTTCTGAACTAAACACTTAAAACATTTCCACTGCGATTTTATCATAGCCAATTCCACCCCGACCGTCTCTTGAAATTATTTCCTTTTGATATTTTAAGCAGCTGTCAGTAACATTTCAACAGGGATTATTAATTCCATTTAGTTTTAAAGTAATTTTACCTTTCCCTTGCTACAATCTAATGTCCCAGATCCCACACAAAACTCAACTAAATCACTATTTATGGTAGGGCAGCATATTTTATGTTATAATGGGCGCACCGTTCATTCTTTAATGCATAAACTCTGATATACAACACTATGGTCTGTTTGTAACTGCAGCGTCTATGCTTATCTACACACTCCTTGTATCCTGAGGGAGATGGATTTTTTTACAGTTGGTTTGCACATTCAGTTCAGTGTGTAGTATTCTTCACTGGGCCATGTTGGTGGACCTTTTTATGGGAAGTCATGGAAAAAAGTATGGGATATGTCAGGGAAGCAAAACACACATTAAGCACTAGAATAAAATGTGTTAGTCACATATATTGGTTGGTGTTATGATGTGGGCAAGTTGGAGAAGAAGGATGTTGCGGGGTCCTTCAACATCTGGGTCGGAGCACCCACGAAGATTGCCGAGCACCCACATGTGTTTTACTGTGAGACGAATGTGCGTGTGTGTCAAAATAGCAACAAGTCATGCAAGCACTGTGAGCACCCACCAGCAGAAACATAAATCGGCGCCCCTGCACTCAGTCAATCTGTCAGTCTCCCTTCACAAACTGTAGTACATCCCACAATGTGGGGTGAACATATAACAAATAGGAGATGGTGCATATGACCAACCGTGGAGGGATGTGATTCGACATGTGGTAGATGAAAAGTGCTTTCATGCTAGCGACGGCTGTCAGGGTTCAGGAGAAATTATTAATTTTGGTGATTGATTTTCTTCCTGGTATCTGCAATATGTCTAATGGTTGATATATATAAACTTATAGTGCTATGGGAGATGTACATTTTGATTGGAAAGTCGGGCTAGAAAGAGAACATAAAAATGTGTCAAATGAATTGGACAATGTTTTCTGTTTTCACAATAGAAATTGAACAATGTTACAATTTATTTTCAGTGTGTGTGCAGCAGAAAATCCAGGTGCCACTGTAAAGGCGTGAAAGGCAACAGGGTGGGTAGATATTTTAATCAATGATCAACTTCATCAATAACATGAACGACTGTTGGATTTTTGCTTTTCGAAATGTACTTACTTGCTATCGCTCAAGCAATTAACTTTTTAAAAAATTTCTAGGGTTCTTGAAAAGAGCTTGAACTTTATCATAAATTTCTCCCGCTGTTGTAGATTTGTTCAAAGTTGTAATTTTTGGAAATATGGGAGTATACAAGTTTAAAGTTCCCACTATTAGCTGAAAAATACAGAAAATTGTGATTTTACCTTTAAATCAAGGTAAATTCACATTGGCAATGACCATAATGGGAGACATGCAGTGCAGCAGGTATGTTATTTATCAAGCATCAATCATATATTGGTATTGAGTCTGCAACATCCCAGAAACTACAAATTCTTCAACTCTTCACTTTTTTTTCATTTTCAAATTACATCTCTGTTGTTATCTGCCCCCCCCCCCCCCCCCCCCCACACACACACACACACATACACTCACACAAACAGGGAGACAAAGGCTTTCCAGGACTTGCAGGTCCCGCTGGACTAGAGGGTCGTTCAGGACCTGATGGTCATGCTGGGCCTATGGGAACAAAGGTAGAATTTCAGCCTTTGCTCTTATATTCTGCACATTTTCAAATCCCATGCTGTTGACAGACGGCAACACCGACTCAAATTGTGTTAAGATTGTGTACCTAGTTGTGTACAGAGATGACACTTCAGCATCTCAATGTATCGCCAATATTAATCATACGTTGCTGTCTTTGACAGGGCAACACTGGGTCTGAGGGACTCTTGGGACCAAAAGGCGATCCGGTAACATAACTGTGTTATTTTAAGCTTGTGTCTGTTTGGTTGTTTGTTGAGTGAGGTATCAGTTGGTGAAAATCAAATTTTGCTAGAAGGAACTTGAACCTTTATGTGTAAAGACAACATTGTAGTAGAGCAGTTATTCAATCTGTTGCACTTGTCTACCTCTTAAAAAGTATACTTGTCTTGCTACTGTCATTACAGGGACCTGAAGGCAATGAAGGATTTGCTGGTTCTCATGGTTTACCTGTGAGATGCCTTATTCTCTTATGCACATTTAGATAAATGCATGTTATGTTTTTTTCACTTCTGCAGATATTCTCTTACAGGGTGTTCCAGGTTTACAAGGGCCTCCGGGCCCCCCCGGCGCATCAGGATGCAATGGAACTGATGTAAGAAAAATGTAACAGGAGGGATAGATTTGGCACTTAGCCAGGAAGTAGTCCTACAAATTGGCTACTTCCTATAATTTTCCAATATAGGAAACTTCTCACAGAGACTTGACACTGGTGGTGATGATGAGGAATGGAGCTCAAGGTGTGAATGTCTTCATGGGGGAAAATTCTGATGAGAGGGTTTGATTGGAGAGGGCCAGTCATCCACAGTTGAGGTGGTGAAGGGTGGAGGTGGGTTAATAAACTGTGCTGATATCAGAGTGAATATTTGATAGCTTACAAATGATTGGCTAAAAGCAAATGTGTCAGACAAAAACTGTATAGAAAAAATTATGTAGTCACTGGGTATGGAAAGTGATAAGATAATAAAGCATGATATGCATTGGAGCATTGAATACAGCATGATTGACAGCTAGCACTGTCCAATATGTGCATGGTTGCAGTTGTAGGTGGACATTCAGTGGACAGGCTATCAGTCAGGCCCACCCCATCTTTCAAATAAACAAGATGGCACCAGCCAAAATGCTAAACTAAAGGGTTCAAAACAGTTGCTTGTAAACCAATAGGTGACTTCACGGTGGTTTGCCATCAATCATGATGGGATTGGATGAGACAAGAGTGAGCTGGTGGAGCTTAGAGACACTGCAGTTCCACAAAGCTTCATTACAAAGAGAGTACAGAGCTTTTCAATCACAGTGTTTCTACTCTCAAACAAATGCGTTAATGCTTAAATGTGTTTGTTATACTTGTTCCATGTTCCACACATTCACTTTTCTAGGGAGACGATGGACTACCTGGTGTTCCTGGGGCCCATGGCATTGATGGACGTCCAGTAAGAAACAGAATCAAAACAATTTATCACTATGTTTTAACCCAAAATCCAAGTATTCTGGCTTTCTATGCCTCTGATCATCTACATTGTTTGATATAGTATAAGATGTCATAAAAATGCTTTGTTTTTACTTCACAGGGTCCACCAGGTCTGCCTGGGCCTAAGGTAATACAATGTATAAATTATTAAATAAAATAGGATTTAGTAAGAGTGAAAACTGCTCAGCAATGACTGCCTTTGAAGAGATTTAGCAAGGAAAAAATATCAGGGGGAAGAATTGTGGCTATATGAGTCATTAAGATTGTCTTCCTGATTGAACTTACCCTGACCTTCATAACATAGTTAGAATTTGGCGGCTAAGCTACGACCTCATCACTCCCCTCAGATAAGATTACACAGAGATCATGGGGAGTGATGGGCTAACAGTGTAAACCCCCCTGCTGGAGTTCGCAGGCAAAATGAGAGATGGGAAATATTTGCAGCTTAAATAGACCACAAAACGTGGAGGGTGTGTATGGGTTAAGGAGAGCGAGTCATGTTACATGAGTAGAGCAGTGCAGATCAAGTTGACTGCATGAACTAGCTGGAGAGCATCACTCCATGTCTTCCAGTAGAGGTGACACTCTTGTGTTCTGACAGAGCAAATGGACAGATTGCTTTGACTCGGCCACCGCCCCTGGTCCTTGAAAAACAGAAAACAATGGACATGAGACACCTCCCAAAACATTCTGCACCCACTACATACACAAGCCAAAAAACACCTTTTATGTTGACTTAAAGTGCACAGGTTAAGTAATATCAATTTAGATGTCAGACACAGTTAGACTTCGTTATATACTGAAATGGAGCACTGTAAACCGACCTGTATTTGGACATAGGGAGCAGCATCCTCAATTGAAGACTAAACACCAAGATTTAGAGTTTGCAGATATCTTGAGTGTGAGAGATTACTGTGTGAGTGCACTTTTGACCACTTAGATTTCTAATACGGTGTTGTCATGTCAGGGTCATGGTGGCGGATGCTTTTAAGCTTTTGAAACACTTGTTGTTTCACTCCTGCACTCGTTGTGGCAAATGAGAAGCAGGTGGTTGTCACATTGAGGCAAACCCGCAAGACGCTGAACATGGTCATTGCAATTCTGAGCACATGCATGTCAAGTGCACAGATTCAGAGCCAAACTAAGAACTTGGTTTCTAAATGTTACTGCTAACTGCTAATACATCGTCCAAAGTGTTACTGCATATCTGAGATTATTGGGTATTTCACCAATAAATTAAATAGTTCTAACATCCCCGATGATGAATAAACTTATTTTCTCAATTTCACAGGGTGAATCTTGGGTGTCAGGAAATTCGGTACCAGGGCCACCTGGGCTCACTGGCAGGGACGGAGAACCGGTGAATATTTAGATTGCATTAGTAGTCACACAGTTTTTATTCGCAGAGTATTTTTTCATGTTAGTCAAAACACTTGAATTGGCTTTGCTTTGTATTTCAGGGAGTTCCAGGTTTCCGTGGAGAGACAGGACCATCTGGTGACCCTGGACCAAGGGGATCGGATGTGAGTGAAGGTGTCTTGTTGCTTACATTTGACACAGTACACAATTATGTTGTGATGCTTTATGTCACTGCCTGCCTTCTCTATGAACAGGGATTTCCTGGTCATCCAGGGGCTCAGGGATCTAAGGTAATACTAATGAATATGTCATTCAATATTTATCTACCTACGCTGTTTGACAGTTTACACCTGTGAGCATGAGTGTGAGTGAATACTGGGAAACCACTGAAACAGTGCAGTTGGAGGCCAGTTATCATAATTACCAGTGTTCACACCACCTGGAAAACTGTAAACATTTCCTGGTTGTTGTTACCAGTTAGCCACAGCACTTGTTTATTATTGAAATACTATGGGAATACGGTGATAACATAGTTAGTATCAGAGAAGGGATAGGACATTTGATTCCCATTGGTTGGAGATGCAGCAACAAGACCTTGACAGGGGAAATAAAATAAAGCAAAACAAAGGACTGTTTGGGAAAGATTGGGATGCAAACAAGAAACAAATGCTTTCCCATCCCTCAGGGTCAAGGAGGCATAGGCGGTATTCCAGGACCTCTTGGACCAAAGGTAATTTCCTTTTTTAATTATCTGTCTAAGTATATTTATAATTTAACCTACAATTTAAGAGGAGAAAATGTTGAATATATAGCCCTTATGGTAAACCCACAATTTCTGTAAAATTATTATAATTTTTTGGATGTAGGGGAGACCAGGACCACGAGGACCACCGGGGCAACCAGGTCGGATTAAGGAGTTTTCAACTGACATACAGCAACAGTTCAAGGTCAGATCATTGTAAAAATGTAATATGTGAAAGAGAGTTGATTCCTATGTCTATCAGGACAATGTCATGGCTGTTTTGAAGCAATCAAAGTTACAGTTTTAGTTGACAACAATAAATAATTTCATCATTTACATCACATTTTTTAATACATCCATCTGTTTATTGTGGTTAACCAGCTTTTTATTTATTTTGAGGTAACACATTTCAGACCGTGCTTGTTATTTCACAAATCAAAATTCAATTTAAAGGAAAGGTCCGAGGATCGTTAAAATATGATGGCCATATTATTTTTAGATTAATATGGCAATGCCCAGTAGTTATAAAGATGTCTTACACTATTTGGGACCAAAGTGTTAGACAACTGCCAGAACTTTCATTGCAACGACTGTGCTGCACTGTAATATGAGGTTTATTTCTTATGCAGGGCCTAAAAGGAGATAAAGGACATATAGGAGAAAAAGGCTGCAAGGGTGAACCAGTAAGTTTCTTTGTACAGTTCACACCAGTGACATTCAGACCTGGCATTACAATACACACTTCATAATGTAAGCCTTTTTTTAAATCTAAAAACCTGCCACTTCTGTATTGATGTTCTCAGGGAGACATTGGTCATGGCTTTTACACCAAAGGCTCAAAGGGAGATAAAGGACAGCAGGGCCCAGAAGTAAGATAATACATTTTTTCCATTGACTCTCACCTTTGAGGTTCCTCGTCTGACTGTGCATACATATGAAACTGTGTAACTGTGTCCCACTATGTACCATACGTTACTTTTCTCCCTCCACACAGATATTTTTTTTTGTACGACTTCAATTTGCATTGAAGAGCTACCAAGAGAGTATGATGAACAGCAGAGGGCAGTGATGTAATATTAAACTCAATGTCATTTGCCATTAAACAGAAGAAAAGGGATCAAAGAAAAGAAAAAAGACTGCACCTTATGTCTTGCATTTATACTAGCACTTAATTTATCATGACGACAACAAACACATATCACTTAAAAAATCCAAAATGTTTGTATTTTTTAAATTATTATTTTTAACCGTATTTGACATAAACCTGAACAGAGGCACTGCTTTTGAGGGCCATATATTTTGGCCTCATCGCAATCCCATTTCAAACTGATTTTTTTTTAAATAGAAAGAAAAAGATTTTTGCCCAAAGCCATTGGTATGCTATTCTTTTTATAAAGAGCAGGGCCTATTGAACATGTTCTGTTGTTTTTAATTGTACCTTCAGGGAAAGCCAGGGAAGGGTGGTGATCCTGGGAAATATGGATATACGGTAACGTTCTACTGTGCCACGGTTGTGTAAAGTTTTCATAGTCATATTATGTTGTTGTTGGAGTGAGACTGTTGGCGTGTGTGTGTGTGTGTGTGTGTGTGTGTGTGTGTGTTTGTCTGAGTGTGTGCTTAATCATAATGTGGCATTTTAATACAATATAGTTTTCTATAGGGAATACCTGGAGACAAGGGTGATCCAGGTTATCCAGGGACACCAGGAGGGATGGTCAGTGATCCAAAAAAACGAATGCAATATTTTATTGGTAGATATATGCTTTCTGTAAGCTTTGTCTGTAAATTCTAACTTCAGGGTGAAAAGGGAAATAAAGGTCCACCTGGTTCACCTGGACATGTGAGTTTATTCTCATTTTCAATTTTAATATTCCTTTGTACTTCAAAATGTTATTTTCCATGTTTTTTAACACAAAATATTCTGGTATAATTGAAAAATAATCACTGAATAATATACAAAATAGAAAACCACTTTCCTCTTCCCCAAACCTCTGGTTTCTCCTACTATGCCTCTCAATCAATTCCACCACCTAGTGCTATCCTATCCTTTCCTATTACATAAAGAGCTATGACAGAGAATAGAAAAAAAGAAAGAGACTGTAATCACAAATACAGCTACACCTATCGATCCCCACTCTCTTGCATCCTTACATAGAAAGAAAGATCTGATTCATACCAGTTTATTATCCTAGTAACAGTCGGGAAATAAGATACAAATGGAATTCAATTTTTCTTAACTCTACCTACTTTGCCGCCCAGGGTTGATTTAATCATTTCTAGTTTTGGATGGAACATGACATCCTTCATCCACCAGGCATGGACGGGGTGTTTAGAATATTACAAGTAGCATTCTCTAGTTTTATTCTCTGGTCTCATTTCTAAATAAAAAGTTTTTCTGGAAGTCCCACCACTCAATTTTCTACTGTACTAGCTGTTGGGCATTTCGATTTGCAGTTGGTGATAGAATTAGGCCAAAATATATTTTCATAGATGGGACATCAGATTGGATACCATTGATCAGCTCTTTTGTATAATCGGCAGTGAGGGCTAACTTAACTTGGGCTTTCTCTCTGTTTTACCCTTGCATTTCTGCACTACTTGCAGGCCATATTTCGTGACTTGCAGTATGATAACTCAAACACTTTTGATTCAGATGCTTTATGAGATATTTGTGTTGCACAACCATGATTTCACTACATGACCCCTGTTTGCAGATATTTGGGCCTATGTCTGAGCCACTCAAAGGATACCAAGGAGATCCTGGCCCCCCTGGTACACCTGGGCTTCCTGGTCATCAGGGTAGGTAAACAGCTTAATGATGAACAAAATTGACTGATCATAAGAGGACTGGGTTATAACAAATATATTGTTGTTTTAGTGGAAGTTAACTATATGAAGAAATTAGACATGCATCTATGACAATAACACAAGATATCATTCTCCTGTCAGGTGCTGTGGGCTTTCCTGGACCAGATGGACAACCAGGTGTGCAGCAATATATCTATCTATCTATCTATCTATCTATTTATCTACCTACCTACCTACCTATCTGGGTAAAACGTACAGGATAAAGAGGTATTGCTTTTTGTCCTAAACATATTGGTCACAGTCTCTCACTTCACATTACACAGGCTATGCATCTGGGATTTATGATCCTGGCCCACGTGGTCCCCATGGCTTTCAAGGTCCCAAAGGGGACCCTGGGGAGCCTGGGGATATTTATACCGGACTCCCGGGTCTAGAAGGGGATCCTGGTGATCTAGGTCCACCAGGGGATCAGGGCCCACCTGGACCTCCAGAAGATAGAAGTATGTGTAATACACTACAACACTACAACAAATACTACCTCACCTCTACACCTTCTACATGCTGCTGTGTTATAGTATTCTGACAGGACAGGGACAGTTAAAAGATAAGAAAGCCTACGTGGAATAATAATGGTAATAATTAAATATTAATATCTACAGGCTAAAGGGGCTTGTAACCAGTGTAAAGGGGAGATTGATACTGTGCTTTTCCACTTGTATATGGTCCCTGTGTAGAACATTTTTTCATACACCCTACATGGAGTGAGAGCATGTACAGTATATTGCATAACCTCTCAAAGTTCTCTTTCTGTTCTGTTCTATTATGTTGAATAATATCCTTGCAGTCACTTTACAACAATGCACAAAAATATTAGCTGTATTTAATGGGAATCGTCATAAATGGCAAATGTTACAGTAATGATTTATTCAGTGCATTTGTAATATGCACATAATATTCTAAAATGCTTACATTTCCATAGTTGTGTTTAATGAGTCAAAATAAGCCTATTCAGCCACATAACAGCTCTCTTCCTTCATTATTTGACACTTTAGTGACCTTGCAGGATGAATTGTTCTGCCTTTGATCATATAAATACATATATATGATTTTTATATCAGAGATTTCATGCCAGGGTTTTCTGTTTGGATTTTGATTTCTCAGGTACCAACTAATGCACCAATGATGGAAGGACATTTTTTTTGTATACAAATGCGGGATATTGGGAAACAGTAGTTAGTTAACTCATTGACTTTATTCTTTGTGTTGCTTATAGCTAACAGGATTACCAAAGGTCCCCCAGGAATTAAGGGAATGACGGGTAACCCTGGATTTATGGGAAACGATGGAACTTTTGGAATGAAAGGTGAACATTTTTCCACATTTTACACATATTCCGACCACCTAACTTGGTGTCATCAGTACCATACATAATAGTCCATGAAGCCTTTTAGTATTTAATCACTTTTTATATAATGTTTTTAGTCTTTCTGATAGTCTGGAGTAAAAAGGAAATGAGAAATTAATGTAATGATAATAGAACATATAATGCTGTGTGCGTGCGTGTGCGTGTGTGTGTGCGTGTGCGTGTGCGTGTGTGTGTGTGTATACTACACATTATCATGCTTTGTACAGGACTAAAGGGGGAGCCCTGTAATGAGTGTTCTGGATCAGGACCCCCAGGATTACCAGGCCCCCCTGGGCCACCTGGCCTTCCTGGTAAAACCATTTACTGCATGAAAATACACAGTTTCCACCAACCTTCTCAATTCAAATCCCTATTTTCATTTTACTGGTAATAATGGAGAGAAGAGTACTTTAAATACTGAAATAGACATTCTCTTTTTTCCGTTGTTCAGGCTACAATCAAGGTCCAGGTGACAAAGGTGATCCAGGCTTCCCAGGACCTAGAGGTTTACCAGGAAGACCAGTAAGATAGAATGTCAAAGTTATTTGTTGTTGTTGTTGTGGTTTGTTTTTACAAATAATTATTCTCTAAAGGGTCCCATTGGTGATACAGGATTCCCAGGCCCTCCAGGTCCAAAGGGAGACTTGCATTCTTACAATACCTCAGGGATAAAGGGAGATAGAGGAAACCCAGGACAGCTTGGCAGCCCTGGTTCAAATGGTCTCCCTGGTTCTCCAGGGTTCCCAGGTCGCAAGGGCAATCAAGGCCCTCCAGGGGATTTGGTAAGAAGCTTTTGACTGATTTGAGCGTTCAGTAACAGTAGAGTCTTTGCCATCTGGCATCAAAGTTCTTCAAGGTTTTTCTTCCTCTCTAGTATCCATTCGCTGGTGTAGCCGGAGATCAGGGTTTTCCAGGTCCGCCTGGGTCTTTAGGCAGTCCAGGACCAGTTGGCTTCCAAGGGCCAGTGGGATATGGGCCTGCTGGCCTTCCAGGAAGTATGGGAGATATTGGGGTACCTGGCTTGCCAGGACAGCCTGGAACTCCTGGTAAAAGAAACACACAGACAAACATACCCATTCATGCAATTACACAAGTAACCAGAGAGAGAAAGAAGGTTTGCCATGGTATTTCCTTTCTTCCCTCTTTTTTTATTGGTAGGCCAGAAAGGGGAACCTAGCCACATTCACACAAAAGGACTTCCTGGACCACCTGGATTTAAAGGACTCCCTGGTTCACCTGGAAGCCCAGGTGAGCATGGCATATAATGGATGGATGGATGTTCTTTACAAGATCATACAATAGATGATGGAAGCATCTCTCATACTTACTAAAAAACATCAAGGTTTTCAAGGAGTGCCAGGTACCCCAGGAATACCAGGTTTACCCGGACCGAAAGGAGAAAGTCTGTCATTTCCTGGAAAGCCAGGGATCACAGGACAAAAAGGTAATTGATGTGTTATTGAGGTTTGGAAATTTATTTTGTTAAAATCACTATTTCACTATATGTGTATGTCTCTGTGTGTGTTGTTCAGGTGACAAAGGGCATCCAGGTACCCCAGGTCTTCCAGGTAGGGGTAGGGGCTTGCCTGGTCAGCCAGGTTTACGAGGCCCCCCTGGTGCTCCAGGACAGAAGGTCAGAAACACAAACAATATTTGCTATATAGTTGTAGACATTGATTGACCATTATGTGAAAACAAAAATTAAAGATAAAGATTAACCTAAAGGTGACCTGTTTTATCTCCCAATTATATAGGCTTTTCAATTTGTAATACAATTTAAAAAAGGGTTCCATGCTTTTGTATCACTACTCTCTGATGCGATGTAATTTTTGGTGGGGAAGGTGATTGTACACTGTTGTATCAATAATGGAGGAATAGTTTAGCATTTGGGAAACAGCCTTTTTCACTTGAAGAGTCTCAATAAAAACAATATAGTTCTACGGTTTGAAGCCAATTAGCTTAGAAACTACCTTTACAGCTCACTCTAATTTGCAAATTATTTTGACTCTTTCTGCAAATCTCTTGATCTTTGCAAGTTACTAGTCAACCAACCAAAGTCCCGCCCCAGCAAAAGACACATGTTTAGCTGCTTTAGAGGTTATTTCCTTTAAAAAAACGTTTGAATGAGTCAACCTAATTATTTCTTCCTTGTTTCCAATCTTTGTGCTAAGCTAAGATAACTGTCTGCTAGCTATAGCTTAATGTTTCTCATCCAGACATGGAGTGGTATTAATTCTCTCATCTAGGAAAGTGTATTATTCTAAAGTATTCCACCCAGTTTGATATACGTTACCCTGTTTTCCATTACACTTTGGAACTCGGAAGTCAGGTTTATCGTTCCATTATAATCTCGGAACTCTGAATTACCAACCTACGAGGCAGAAATTGCAACTGGAAAGTAGCAGTTTCGTTTAAAGGTACAAGCAATAAAGTAAGTTTGATAGAAAAAAAATAGTGATGTTTTTGTTGATGTTATCTTTTATCTAGTTGTACAATTTTACAGGAAATAACCATTTTACCAGGTCTGTTAAATAGATATATGCTTCTTTGAAGAACTTACAGAAATTACTTCTGTATAAAGGTTAGGGAAAGTTCACTAGTCTGTGTAGAGTGTAGAATATTGAAGATCATCCTGTTGTTTCTGTGACACAGACAGCTCCCACTGTATCTCTGTGTAAATGATGGGTAACTACATGTCCCAGTACTAGCATAGCACAGTATGTGGAAAATGCATACAGAAATGTATAAATATTAATAAATAATTAATGATCTGTATATGATTATATACTATATATTGATTATCAGGGGGATAGTGGCCCTGGAAAACCTGGTCCCCCAGGCCTCCCAGGGGTTCCGGGAAATGCTGGAGCTCAGGGGCCTGTAGGAGATCCTGGGACTCCTGGTCTACCTGGGAACCTGGGCCAATTTGGCAACCCTGGTTTTCCAGGAGAAAAAGGTAGTCATACATCTAATAACTTGTAGACAGAAAGACATAAAGATATAATATTGAATTGTTTATACAACAAAATTCTATGCTACTTGCAGGAAGTAAAGGTTCTGTAGGGCCCCCAGGACAACCTGGTAGCAAGGAATCATGTACAGGTTTACCTGGACCAGTGGGACTACCAGGACCAGATGGTCTCCCAGGTCAGTCTACAGTACATTGATGACATGTGGTGTACTTTCACAGAGAGACAATGACAGCCAAATGGTTAAAGATACATGTTGGTCAAATGTTGACTCTTATCTCCATTAAAACACAGAATGTGTCTCTCTACTGACCACCTCCATTTTGTTCCTTCTATCTCTCTATTTGTCTCTCCCCTCCCAGGTCCTAAAGGCTGGCCTGGTGAAAAGGGTGAGCCAGGTTTACCAGGGTTAGGTCATCCTGGCCCCCCTGGTGAGCCTGGTCCCTCTGGGTCTTCAGTGTCGGGTTCACGTGGACTTCCTGGACAAAAAGGAATTAAGGGACATAACGGCCTGCATGGTCAACCAGGTATGTCATTGTTTCTCTGAAGGCTCACTACACTAAATTCATAATATTTAATTCTTCAGTACATGATCGATATGACGTCAGCTTTTATTTCATATGGACTGCCTCAACCATGTACTGTATGAGAAAACATTAAACCCAACCAAAGTGTTAGTGTTACATTCAATCAAAATTTTTGCAATGATTTTGCGATGTCAATGTGAGAATGACAACCTTGACATCACCCATTGGTTTGTGAACTGCCGTTTTGATGCTTTGATTTTTGAAATTTGGCAAATGTCATCTTGGTTTATTGAAACCAGATGTAACCACATCTGACTAACACTGCACATCCAGCTACACCTGTGTCCTGCACCCATTTGATGGTACTAGCTGTTAATCACATGGTATCCACTCCCAAATGCAAACCATGCTTAATCATCTTTTGTACTCTATATGTGAACATAGTTTAGGAAAAAAAACATTCTTGCTGTTTGCTGACATTATAAATCAAGTGAGAAGTATGGTCATTTTTTCTCATAGACTTATATAAAAATAAGTCTTTTTGCAACCAGTGGAGTTTGAGAAAATAGAGGTTTTAGGAAATTTTATATACAGCCTATGGAGAATGTACAAACTTTATGTATAGAGCCTATCTTTAAATGTTACACTTGGATTTCTTCAGGACTGAGAGGAGACCGTGGACCAGATGGATTACCAGGATATGGACTGGAAGGATTGCCTGGAATTATAGGACCACCTGGCCAAATAGGTATCCACAAATCTAACAACCACACCCTAACAGAGTAAACCACTGTTTTTTCTTTTAAACATTTTTATGGAGTTAATGCCCCAATGACTAATACTCACACAGGGTCCCCTGGCACTGATGGAGCCAAAGGTTCCCGGGGTCTACCAGGCATGAATGGAGAGCCGGGTTTCAGAGGTCTTCCAGGCAGGGCACCACCAACACCAATAGAAATTATTGGTGTCCCAGGAGATCCTGGCAATATTGGTAAGCTCTTTACAGAAGACTCATGCAAGATTTTTTTTCCAAAACCACTGTACAATAGAGTTGTCTCACAAAATAGTGTTGTCCATATGGCGCTTTTTTCTATGAATGTTGGTGATTGGTCAACAGTTTCTGGACAGATTGAAATCGATTTGAATTGTAGGGGGGCCAGACCCATCAGAGAGAGAGAAAAAAAGAGCTCTCTGCTTGATTTGGTTTCCAGACCACCTATGGACAGAGTTCATGTGAAGTGATAAATGCAGTCTCTGAAGTAAACTTAATGGAAAAGTGATAATATCCTAACTCTAACTGTACTTTGTAAGGTTACCCTGGTCAACCTGGTCCCACTGGAGACACTGGAAGTACTGGACCAAAAGGGCAAAGAGGAAGAGGAGAAGTAACAGGGGGTCCTGGACCGAGAGGTTTGAAATTAGTGACACATTTGTGAAATTAAATTTTGTTTTCGACCGTGTGTGTGTGTGTGTGTGTGTGTGTGTGTGTGTGTGTGTGTGTGTGTGTGTGTACAAAATAAGAAAACAGCATATGAACAGATTTTACCCAACTTAATTTGACTTGGTGGGTATCTAAAACGTATTTTTCGAGGTATCTCCCCATCCTATAGGGCTATATACGCAACTTCTTCTCTTAGAAAGGCTTCTATGGACCTGAAAATCATTTATGGTCATATGAAAGAAAGCGTTGCGTTGAAGTCAGAGAATGACATCATATATTGTACTAATGCATTAACTTTAGCAACCAATGAGATTAGAGACATAATCTACATCTTATTTAGATTAAGTAATCATTCGTCATCATGTGTTATAAATAATGTCTTGAGTATGTCATTATGAAATTGCATTATTACAATATAGAGAATTTAGCATTGCCAGATTGGGGTATATACAGCAGACACACAAGCAAATCATCACCCCTCTAATAATTATTTTTTTAAATTTTGATTAACTCAGTTTTTTTCAACTCAGTGTGCTTATCTGTGTTCAGGTCCTCCAGGTGATCCAGGTATTGATGGACCAGCATTCTCAAGAGGAAGTCAAGGACCTCCCGGAGACCCAGGAGACCGAGGGGTAGGGGGACCTCCAGGTAAAACCTAAACTAATCAACAAGGCCATAAAACTTTTCTTCAATTCAAATTCACACCTCCAATCTCACACCGTAAAAAAAAAATTGCAAACAAGAGTTGTTCAGTTGTAAATACGAAGGTCTCCACTATGCATCTTGCAGAAAACAATTGTTTGGTTTAAACGTCACAGGTCTGAAAGGAATAAAGGGAGATCAAGGAATCGCTGGAGGGCCAGGTCCAGATGGTGCACCAGGTCAAACTGGCAACAAAGGGGTTAATGGAGAACCAAGCTATGGATATGGACTGCCTGGACCAATAGGACAAAAGGTAGTGACGACTGATCTGAAAAATCTTTGAGAGTGATGCAACAGAGCAGAGTCCAATCAAGTAAAATAAATATATATGAATATGGATTCAGAAAATATGTGTTAAGCAGAAATAATGATGATTTCTCTCTTATTTTCTTATTTCTTCTTCCTGGTCTCAGGGTGAACCAGGATTAAGCAATACAGAAGTGAGAAAAGGTCAGAAAGGAGAACCTGGTAGCCATGGACGAGGAGGTGTACCAGGAATCTCTGGAGCCAAAGGAAACCCAGGACCTGATGGAGATAATGGTTACTACCACTGATCACAGAAATTAGGCAGTATTTATTTTACTCACACTATATTTACCTTTTCACCTCACTCCTGTCCCCATCTCTTCTTCCAGGTTCACCAGGCTATCAAGGACCTAAAGGTTCAGATGGACCTCCAGGAAGAAAAGGACTCTCAGGACCTAGTGGACCACCAGGCAAAGTCCATTCAAATAATTGTTTTCTAGATTAATATCATGAAAATGTCACAGAATCAATGAAAAACATAACATAACAACACATTTTATTTTATCATTCTTTAGTTCTGTACTAAATGATATGTAACCTCATCCTTATTTTTCTATCTGCTCACCTCAGGAGAACAAGGTCCGCAGGGTCTCGGTGGTTATCCAGGTCCTAAAGGCAACCAGGGCCGGGATGGGATCCCAGGACCACCAGGACAGAAAGGGGACAGTAAGAGAAATCTTGAATCAAAAGTCCTGTGTGGCTCTATGAGCTCATGTAAATTCTGCATATTACAAACCCATGAGTGGTGTTACTTTGTATTTTCTTTATATAAAGTGTTGATTGTTTATAAGCTAAAAAGTCATCAAAGTCATGGAAGTAGCCAAAGCTCACAGATCCTTCCATATCTCCCCTGTAGTCATAATTGAAAGGATACCTGGAAAACGTGGTGACACAGGTCAACCAGGTGAGTCACAGGTAAATTACACTATAATTTTCAACATTTCTACAAACCTCCCTCTTGTGTGAGTTTACTTCATTTTGGCATTTTATTTCCGCCCATTGTCTGCACAGTGGTTCAGTTGTTAGCACTGTGCTTCACTGACTAAAAGGGCTCTGCCTAGCTTTCTAAAGTTCTGTGTTGCTGGTAATAGTTCTTGCTACCTTCTCATTTATATCTCATATTCAACACTGGACGCACTATTGTGATGTGACCAAATAAAATACGAATGAATAATCATGAAGACAATGACATTCTTTACTACTGCTTTGTTCTTCTGTAGATATCAGTGGACTCTTCTTTCTGTATTATAGGCCAATCTGGGAACCCTGGTCCTCCTGGCTTGTCTGTAAGAGCAGGTACTGGACCCAAAGGAGACAGAGGGCTTCCAGGTCCACGTGGGGTTTGTGGTCCTAGGGGGTCACTGGGAAGAGAAGGGGCATGTGTTCCTGGATTGAAAGGAGACCGCGGCCATCCTGGAAATCCTGGAAGACCAGGTGAGGATACCCTGCTGAAGGACTCAAGGATCTAAAAAAATATCCGCCACTGTCTCATCAACCAATTAACATTGTACAACACTCTTTAGGTGTTAAGACAGAATAAGTGTAATAAATCGATAAAGCCTGAGGATGTCATGTTCTGGTGTAGCTTTTTTTCTGCATAATATTCAAACATCAATACTTTTAAAGGAGTCCAAAGTCACATTTGGACATATTAGATCCTTATTTGCTTTGCTCAGTTTTCAAGTTTCAAGTATGTACTTTGTACGTTATTCTGAAATAACTCTCAGCTATCACTCTTTCTCTCCTCCCTACTGTATGAGAAGGCTGGCCTGGTTTACCTGGCCCTCCAGGTCCCACTGTACCTGGGTCAAAAGGAGACCGAGGGGACATTGGTCTTATGGGAAGCCGATGTGCTTGTAGTCCACCAGGAGATCCAGGACCTCAAGGGCCACCTGTGAGTGACCCTAACATTTATTATTTTAAAGGATTACTTAACAAATAAGTGACAAAATAATCTTCTCAAAGGATAATTAAGATTCAAGTATTGTAGTGTAATTTCCAGATTATACCAAAATGAGATTAATTTCAAGCATCATCCCATGGGACAACACATCTGATGCAGATATCTTAAAAATCCCACTGCAATACTTAAAGTCTGACCTTTGACCTTTCATTGTTTCATTTCCATTTTCAGGGTGCAAGAGGCAGACCTGGAGGCCCAGGGCCAAAAGGTGATTCTGGTCCTCCTGCAATCCAAGGCCCTCCAGGTAATCTATCATTTCAATTTAAGTGCATAGATTAGGTGCTCATTATGAATTCCTCTGCAGATGTATCACCATAGAAGAATAATGGTCCATGATTGATATAAATTCCTACAACTGAGATGAAATGTGAAAAAAAATGCATTTATGAGAATGTTTATGTAATTTTTCTGTCTTTCACTATAAAATGCAAATTTGTGCAATAAGCTGTGAAGAAAAGATAATTTATGACATGTATTAAAGGTGGCAGAGGAGACCCTGGAAACATCCCAGGCCCGCCTGGCCAACCTGGACCCAGAGGTTTTCCTGGAAGACCTGGTGCGTCAAAAGTCTGTCTTACAATAATTCATAACCAGAGAAAACAATGAGCCCAGACAACCACTTCAAGTCAGTTATGACAAGCAGCAGAGATGCAATATTTCACCAATAACCATTGACTCATCTTCTGCTCCTGACATTTACAAAACAGTTTCTGGACATTCCAGAAAACCAGAAAGGATACACATTTAAATGTTATTTCCTGATTACAGGCCCTAAAGGCAAACCAGCATTTGGCACCGACATATATGAACCAGGACCTCCCGGATTACCTGGTCACCCTGGTAATCGTGGAGCCCCAGGGCGCACTGGACCATCAGGACCAACAGGCCATCAAGGTTTAAAATTTTATCTCACTTCAATCTGTGCACCCTGATTTTAAGATGTGCTACTATTTTCTTAGTTACAGTTACTCACATTCTTCAAAGCAAGGGATATAAATCCATACTGATTGCCTTGCATATGTATTGTGATGTCTGTTAACTGACTTGATTATTTATATGCTGTTTATCTATAAATTATAAAACTTCTGCAAAGCTGTTCTTCGTTGCAATAAAGCTTTTTTCAGACATCCACGGAAGTCCAGACATTTTCCTGAACTCTTAATGAGGGTCTGTATGAAAGACTGCAAATGTCTGCAAATGCTTCAGCAGACATTGTTTTGAACATTTCCTGCCAGCCCCCTAGAAAACATTTTGCAAAATGTCCAAGTGATAATATAGCAAGGCGAGTGTGTGTGTTGATGATTCTAGAATGCCACAGAATGTTCTGGAAATGTTGTGAATGTATCTGACCATCCAGACCCAATTTTCCAGAAATTTTCCAGAGTTCGTGTCTGAAACCAGATTATGTTACACCTGATCTTTCTGTACCAGGTCAGTCAGGCATCAAAGGAGGGTGTGGATACAGCCCACTCGGACTGCCCGGTTTCCCTGGCCGCAAAGGAGACAAAGGAATAGCAGGACTGCCAGGTATGTGCATGTGTGTTGGATGACACGTGTTTGTGTGTGCAGAGGGGCAAACATGGGTACCAAACAGGAATTTGTTTTCATGCCTTTATAGTGTAAGATGCCTTTCTAAATCCCACATGGGTATGGACTTGCACTAAATGCACTTGTATATGTGAGAATGAAGCTAGCTTACCAGGTTCTTTGTTGGATATGAATTACATAAAAATAACCTGATAGCAGTGACATTGACTGTAGAACACCCTGCAACCCTCATTCCAAAAAAGTCCTCAACACAAATTGCCCAAATAATACCAGTTAATAGTCCATTTTACACTTTGTTCTTCATTTATGATGTATTCACTCTGCAGGTCCACAAGGTAGTTCTGGATACCCAGGCAGAAAGGGTCCTCCAGGGTTGCCAGGTAGAGGTGTTTCATTTTATGCTGACAGTTTCCTGATAGCTAGACACAGTCAGAGCAGCCAAGTCCCTGACTGCCCTCATGGCTCCAGCCTCATCTTCTCTGGTTACTCCCTCCTCTTCATCAACGGAAATAAAAGAGCTCATGGCCAGGACCTTGGTAAAAGCATGTAGACCGTCATTTACAGAAATACTGTTTCTATTCTGCATCATAGAGGCTGGTCTTTGTTTGAGACATTTTAATGACGCTGTTCTAACACTTCAAACTGTTTTTCAGGCACAATGGGAAGCTGTCTCCCTCGTTTCTCCACCATGCCCTTCCTGTTCTGCGACACCGAAAGTAACTGTCGCTACGCTTCTCGAAACGACTACTCGTACTGGTTGTCTACTGACACCCCTATGCCCACCAACATGGTTGCCATCACAGAGGATAAGCTGGCCTCCTACATCAGCAGGTGGACTCAAATCACTGTGTAAAAAATACAGATATACATTGTATTGTATATAAAAAAATACAATACATTTTATGTTAATTGAAATATGTATTTGATTCTATTCAATTTGATTTTCTTTAACTGAAACAGTTTTCTTACATTTGAACATGACTTGGGACAGTATTAATGTGGGTGTCTGTATGCATGCATGGTTTAGGTGCTCAGTGTGTGAAACCACATCCAACGTCATAGCCGTCCACAGCCAGACAACTCTGATTCCTCAATGTCCACAATCCTGGGAGTCCCTATGGACTGGATACTCATTTGTCATGGTAAAGAGACCAGTGTTTCTCGCCTCTAAATCCTTGGATCCTCTAATATGTAATTTTCCCGAGTAATTGTCTTCTGTTGACCTTCATCCATTCTAGCAAACAGGTGCTGGTGCAGAAGGCTCGTCCCAGCCTCTGGTCTCTCCTGGTTCATGTTTGGAAAGTTTCCGCCAAGTGCCCTTCATTGAATGTCACGGCAGGGGAACATGTAACTACTACCCTGATTCCTATAGCTACTGGATGGCCTCCCTCGACCCCGACAACATGTTCAGGTAAATTGTCTACTTCTGTGTTTAAAGAGTGGTGGATGCATGCCACCAGGTACAGCTTTAAGTAAATCATTTCCAGGATGGGGTGTGTCTATCTTATATAATTTCCCAAACAAACAGTTGCTGACTCAAAAAAAATCTTCAAGCATTTGATGTGTCACATTATCTGATGCAATTCAGTGCAGTTTCAGAACTCTATCCACCCTGCTAAGAATGACATTCAGAAGGTGAAACTGAATACTGTAGAACAGTAATTATCACCCACAGGATTAATTTTAATTGAATCAAATCTTGGAAAGGAAACTCAATTTAAATTTTTTAATGAACCAGTTCAACACATTACTTCAAATAAATCCACTACACAGCTCTAATCCACAACTCCACTACATGAAGATTTGGATTTTTCTTATTGCATAATTGTGTCTGTGTGTTTTGTTCTTTCCTGCAGTAAACCTGTTCCTCAGACAGTGAAGGGACCTGCACTACAACGTGTCATCAGCCGTTGTCGGGTCTGTAGGAAACCATTGCAGCCTGCAGGTGACGGACGAGGGGACAGTTTTTAACAGAGTATTTCATTATTTTCGGAGGAGAGAGGGAACAGTCTTTTTTAGTGTGTAGTGTGCATATCTGCTGACTGAACTTGTGTGTCTTTGCTATAAAATAAAAGAAAGACAATTCAGCCAAATTGCCAATCATCTTTGAAGACGGTTATATAGGCTCTGAAAATGGTGAATATTAAAATTAATGAAACATGTAGTGATGTGTTATATTTTATGGATGCTGTAGTGGGCCACCAGAGTGTAATTAGTCTTGTGGCTCAATAATAACTTATTATAGTAGTAGTAAAGGTAACAGCTGAAGTAATACTAGTATCAACTGCAGCACTGAGGCTTCTTGGATGAGAGGCGAAACATCTTTAAGAGTGTGTTGATTTGAAAACTTCATTTGATATTATATATATCTCCGTGACAAATTGAAACCCAGACTGTGAACATGTATACCTTAACTGATAAAATGTCATGCATCACCATGTGGCACCAATGTTTTTTTGGATTAAAAACTAAAAACAAACACCAAATGTCCAGTTTTGTGCACATGACAAACAGCTACTGAGAAATAATTAACCTGTGATGTGTCTTGAGAGGACTGGTGCAGTCCAGTCTATGAATGACATTAGAAGTATTAAGTCAAAACAAATGACACCAATGTTCCTGTGACATCTGGAGAGTGAGTGAGTTGAAATTCTGAAATTGTGTTTTCACACGCAGATATCGAGTCGTTCGATCCCTCACTTCAAGAACATTTCTTTGAATTTCAGCATGGAAAATTAAGCATTGAAAATATTAAACATTATGACTCAAACTGCCTGCAATTGGGAGGGAATATATTGAAATTAAATACAAAATTAAATTCAAGGAAATAAATAATGATTATTTTGAAATAAAATGATTTTGCCTTTGATTCTAAATTGTAGAATAATTCGAAAAAAAATTGGTTTAATAAATATGTAATCTTTACCCACAGAAAAAAAGAACAAAGATAAACACAGATCCATCTTTCATGATATTATTTCTCCATACTGTTCACTCAACAAACTATCACCGGTGCAACACACCCCAAAGGAACAGTCATTCAAGCTCGTTCATCCATATCTGCCACTGTGATCAATAGATGCAAACTCCCAGGAGAGCTCGATGCAAAGGAGAATAATAATGTCCACAAACAACCCTGTCCTAAAAATACTTTTTGGCACGCAGATATTACGAGATATCGACTGCCCACAGTCATAAATATCAAACAGCCTCATGTGCTTATGTTACAGAGGCAGCTAGCACAAGTAAACGTTGAAGAAGACCTGAACCCTCTTATATGAACTACAAATGCCGTGATGAAATATCGTACTGATCACATATTTAATTTTAAACTTTTTTGATGCTGAATCTCAACACATAAAAACTATATTTCCAACAGGTCTGACAGTCCTGGTTAATAACTGATGTAAAAACAGTCACTCCTTGAGTGCCACCTTGAATAAAATAAGTCTTTACATGTCCTGCGGTGCAGACAGTTGTCAGCATGTATGGAACGCTCTTGCTGTAAAGTGCTCTCCGTAGCCTTCTTAACAGGATTATTCTGCTCTCGACAGTGCACTTACTAATTGTTTAGGCGTCTATATTAGGCTTCTACACCTCTCTAACTGGGTTAGGATGGCGATTTGTTGAGAGGTTGATGCGCTTCAAGGTTGTCTTCCATTTTAGAAGGATGTGTCCTTTTAGAAACATAAGCGAGAAAGACGTTTCTATATTTGCTTTCAAATATTAGCGTCACTTTTTGTTTGAATAGTATCAAATTGTGAATTTTTTAAAAAAGCATCACAAAAATGTTTAAAATATATTAAGGGTCCATCATATACTAATATATATATATATTCATATTGTACCCACATGAAGAGTTAGAGTTTATTAAACTTCATTATGTTTGCTGCCTTTTGCATCAGATCATTAGATATGCATTTACCCGGTTATCGCTTGGTGGGGCCTGTAACAGGAGGAGAAAAGGGCATGGGCGCATTTGTTTTCCCGTTTCCCTTTAAAATTGAATTTACAAATTCACAATCTTAAGAAACCTATCAACCATATTTACCTTTACATTTATCTGAATTAAAAAAAAAACCCTGTATCATCATGACCCCTGCAATTGCCTGAGAAACATTAAAACAGGAGGGGCTCCCAAAGTGTCAGTCCATGAAATGCAGTTGCACCTGTACAGCATGTACCATTACAGAATCATTACAGCCTGTGACAAATGATCGTTAATTCATATGCAGTAGGACTGTTAAGTTAAACAGAGCAGAAATCTAATTTGAGAGATGCACAGATGCAAAGAGACCAAACCCACAGGGGTGTAACAAATGATAAGTCTTTTAGTTTTACACTAATGCACAAAGCATTTTACTCACAGGGGTTTTTCCTTTAAACAAGGAGGCAGGGGGTATCTTTCACATTTATAAGATCCACCACTGACAGCATAAGGATGACCTTTCCTTTTACAGCCAGATTACAGTGTGTTTATTTAAATGGTGACACCAGAAAAGATCAGGCTGGTGAAAATGTCCTAATTTAGACTTTTTGTCTCACTCCTATCGACTGCTGTAAATTACATAATACATGCTTCGCTGCACTGATGGGGGCAGACACAAAATTTAGGATGGCGCTTATGCAGATAACCTGGATACTCCTCCCCTTTTGGGCCTAGGACCTGCATATAATGCAGACACCCTTACAGTATTGGGTGACCATTGGCAGAGCTTGTGGTGTCTTACCAGGGAAATATATTTCACAACAAAAATCACACAAAGACAATTTTCCAACCGAGGATGGCCCATATCTTCTGCTTTTTGGCACTTTTGTGCTTTGCATCATGTGCTGTGGAAAGTACAGAGACTGCGCAGGACTTTAAGGACCTGCAACTGCAGCAACACTCATTGTCATGGTTCAAGAAATTACAAGATAAACAGGTAAAATGTTTTTACTTTCCCTGATAACCTTCTGTGTTCCTGATGCTGTGTGCAGCACAAATTCCTTTCTCCCTATGGCTGAAACCAAGCTCTAAGTCTCAGCTATGATTACACTCCAGGCATCAGGATGTCCACCCAACAGTTTTTCTCAATTTGTAAAGTGTGTCCATATTGGGCACACATATTTTATTTGTCTTGATCTATCTTTGATTTCTGGATTCTGTCAGTGCTACCAGCCCAATTTCTGTCATTGTTTATCAACATAGCTACACAACTTTTCATTTTCTTTCTTGACTATGATCAACATATCTAAATGTTCAAGCAAAATATTGAATAACATGTGATTAACTAGTGTGCATTTGGCTAAGAAAAGCATACATAGTGAGGTGACATTTTCATATCATGTTTACATTTATTTTTTTTACATTTTATGTCCTCCATAGGAATCGACAAAGATACGGATATTTTTAGATTTACTATATGAAATTTTAAAAATTGGAAATACCGTCCAAGAGCAGAGAGACACAGAGAAGCAGGAGAAGAAACGACGTGGACTGGGTAGAGGCAGTGCAACTCGCAAAACCAGCTGTAGAGTCTTCTTCTGGAAATCCTGGGCTTCCTGCTAACTTTGATCTGACTCAAGTGCTGGACGACTGCCAAGACCATGAAGAGAAAATCTCAGTCTTTTAAGTTTAATGGCCAAGAGGTAGTTCTGCTCCTCTCATACTTTAACGTATTACTGATTTAAAGTCCCATATTATCATACAATCATTCCCAGGTTATGTTTTAATGAGAAATAATGTAACTAAAAAACTATAAATTAATGTATATGGTATTTCTTTTTCTTTTATTCTGTACATAAGCACTATGAATTTTTGAGGCATGACAAAATAATCAACGAGACACGTCCTGCACAGACAGTTGTATCTCAAAGCGACACCATATACCTTTTGAAGATACAACACAATCTTCCTCATGCAAATAAAAAATGAATAAATGATGATTAATCCGTTAATCTCTAACGTTTTACTTCATCTGGTGTGACCAGTAGCTTAATGTCAGACCTGGTTTATAATGATATTGCTGTGTCACCGACATTACTAAGGCAGCTTTCTGACTCTATGCCTCCACCTGTACCACGGCTGTACCATGTAGTTATCTTTATCCTGTAAATGTCACAAAAAGAACGTTAAATGGTTTCACTTTGAAATAAAAGTTTTGACAGACTTCTTCTATTTCACTTCTCAGAGTAGAGAAATCCTGGAAACACTTGGAACTGTACCAACATCCATATCGGTCTGGGAGAACCTCAGCCACTTTCCATTCTTGCAGTGAGCTGAACAATAGGTGACCCCCTGGTCCTGAACGCCTGTATTATTTAATGTACCCCGACTGTCTGGAAGAGATGCAAACAATGAAGTGGGCCCTGAATATTTAATCATTAGTAAATTAAATGGCACAGGGTAAAAGCCTCTGCATCACACTACTTGCCCTGCTTGTTAAAGAGACAGTTAAATATTCCCTGCAGAAAGCTAAAAAAACTAAGCTGGATTCACTGCTCTTTGAGAAATGAGTGTTGTATTTGAGTTTGCACATGTTTTCAAGTCAATCAAACATACTCACATTAATTTGAAGTATTTATTTCTGTACTCTTTTGTGAGTCGTTTTCTACTCACATTATTTACATTCCAGTGGAAGAGGCTTTTCTTCTTTTTGTTAAATCCACACAGACTTTAGGTGTAATAAATATCTGCAGTGTGTTTGATGTTTCCTGGTGATCTTCATGCTATGACCAGCAAAGCAATAAACCAGAAGCTTTACAGCTCATCCTCTCTGTATGTGTCTGATGTTCCTCCAATTGTTAAATATTTGACCTAACCAAATTTTTTTACCGACATAAGTGTATTAGAGCTTCGGTGTGCAACCTGCATTAACACAAAAGATGTGTGGGGCATTTGTACGTGCATCTACATAAGAAGGCTAGAATTCAACTATTGCTTTTGCACATTTCCAAAGGCATGCATATGTGTGCTAATGTGCATTACATAATGCACTGATGATGTGTTTAGCTCAGCATTATTGCATATCTCTGAGGTCTTTCTGTTAAAAAAAATGTTTGCACGCAAGTAGAAGCAAGAGGTCAATTTGGTTAGAATTACTTGAACACAATAGCCTCAAACAGGTAAAGATTTGAGATGAAAAAATAAAATTTGAAAAGAGAGAAAGGGAAAGCAAGATTAAGGAGAAATAGATAGAGGGGGAGAGGGACTGGAGATCAAAGGAAAGTGAGAAAGTAGAGGAATGAAGAGATATAGAGGTGCAAAGAGGATAAGCAAAGGGATGAGAGGGAAGATTATTAAAGAAGCAGTGTTGAACTATAACTGCAGTAAAAGGCTTGTCCCTGGGCTATTGGTGATTCAAGAGAACAGCTTCCCTCTGTATCGGGAACCACTGCCAGCACATTAACATGCTCATACTGCAGAATGTGTGTGTGAGAGTAAGAATTTTGTCTCTTGAGTGTGTTCGCTTGCAGTATCCCTCACAGTATTCATCTGCAAACAGCAGAAACCAAAAGCATCAAATCACAGGAGGAAGAGAGAAGGTAGAGTTATCTGTCTTTGTCGTCTCTGGACGGTGGAATGTCTCACAAGGGGCCGCAGAGACTTGAAGGTTTGTATTCTGTCTCTCTAAAGAGGCAACAGGCAACTTCCGTGCCCCCAGTGGTTCCATGTGGTATTATTGTTTGTTCACTGTCCCAAAGATGCTGCAGTAGCAAGAAGCCAATAAGGACGCAGATACTTTTTCCACAGAGCTCCTGCGGAAGTTGTCAACGCCACTTTGGAGATAACGGAGATTGTATATGTACACTTAGACCCCCATTTCACTTTCTGGCTCCTATTGTTAACTAGCAGCAACATTAGCATCTTGGCTAACTCAATGCCAGCAGCCTGACTACTGTCCAAAGCAGAGGCCATTAAAATCCCAATTTGAACAAATAACCTTGAGTTATAGATCTAATAGAAAGAAGATAAAGATAAATTCCATCGTCTGCCATTTCCATCACTGGGGAAAGATACCAGGAGAAAGCTATTCTCTTTCTTTCTTTGGTTACGCAACAGGTGTTGCAGTTCCATTGTGCTGTCAATCAAACCGTAATTTTTCCACGAAAACCGCCTCCCAGTGGCCAAGAGAATAACATGATGAAAGCAAGGCTTATAGGACCATAAGCGCAGAAGGTGTCGTTTTTCTATCGCCTTTACACTATGCGATCATAGTGACAAGTTTAAGCCAAAAAGTTGTCTATTTCTGCTTTAGCCATCAAAGCTAATTTCATTAAAACATGTATAATCATTCCCATGGAGCTCCTCTGTCCTCCTTCCCCTTCCTCTGGAAGGCAGCACATTAGAAGCAATTACCCAATACTTGTGCCAGCTCTGAACAGTTGATTTCAATGTAAAAGGCATAGATAAAAAAACAAACAAAGAAAAAAACAGTGCACCGCCTGGATCAAAGGAGCATCACTGAGCCTTAATTGACTGAGACCAATTATTTTTAATGAGAAGAGCCAAATGCCCCACTTCTGAGTAGGAGTTCCATACCAGGAGTCCATACCAAAAAAAAAAAAGGCGAAAAGATGTAGACAAGGAGTCATGAGAGATGCCTGGGATAAAAGATCAAGAATATTTTTGGTCTGCATGCTCATGAGTCTGCAAAAGACAAAGTCATATACAGCGCCTGTTTAAATATCATAATATATCATCTCATAGGTGTGTTGTTGAAGCAGCTAAATGCAGATATCTATGCCTCTATTATACTCAAATACTTCATTCGATACTTGTCTCAGGAACGACAATTTAACACGGAAAATACAATTACAACAATCTTGGGAAAGATTGTTTTGTCTTGCAGAGAAATGACAGTGCCTGACCACCAATATGCAATGAGAGCCATTCGGTGTTCAGCCACAAATCTTTCACGTGTTAACCTGCGTGGTTTGGTTTCAGAGAAAAGAGGAGGCTGAGAAGGAAAGAAAAACTTTAGGAAAGTTCGTAGACAGTAGATCCACTTAATTAGGTGTGTGTGTGTTATTTCCAAGTTAGTGCTTTAGAATGATACATCTGTGTAAAGTGATACTTCGAAGCCAAGCTATTATTGTTATAATGACCATGAGTGCATTTACTCTCCAGAGGAGATATGAAATACTGCCATTAGGGTCAAGGTGGACTTTTCCAAAAAAGGGAAGGGAGAACAGGGAGAAGAAAAATGCCTTGCCCTGCCTATGTCTAAACAGATGACCCTTACCGACGCCCGTGGGTGTCTAAATAGCTGACTTTGACTTGTTTCCGTTCTTCATGAAAGTTCATTACAAAGGTGGATACAGTGAAGGGGACGGCATTTGATAACTTCAAATTGTGTTTTTTTTTTGCTCTGCTGTTTTTGTGATAACACACATTTGGATGGCAACAGATTTTGTAGTGTGTATTTCTGATATATTCTGTATCAGGACACACATGATTACAGATCCTGCAGGGTTACACCAACAGCATGGCACTAGGAATGGCAATGGCAGTCTCTCTGTCAGAGACCGACATCGTCTCTCTCACAAAAACTTGTAATAACTTTTTATTTTCCATTCAATTTTTTATCAACCACCATCATCTTGTCAAAATCATCTTTTGAAAATGACAATTTGTCCATCAAATCCAAAACTTGGCATTCCAATCACCCTCAGCTGCTCTTTGTAGTTAGAGATAATTAACATCCTAACATATTAAACATTTTGTTGAACATGCTCAACATCAGAAGAGCCTCATGGTCGCCAGCATTGGCTGAAGAGACTTTAGTCTTGCTTTCTTTGAAGTAAAGAGAACAAGGATGCAAAGAGAGAAAGAGAGAAAATTCCTAACATGAGAAAATATTTTGGTGTGAATGTGTTTGTGTATTTATACACATTTGAATGAATATGAGAAAATAAAACAACATTCATATCAGCAAGAGATACAGAAAGTAGGTTCTTTGCTTTCAACTTTTTTTTTCCCTATCATTTTCTTCTTCCTCTCTTTCTGCAGCACTCTCTCTTTGTTTGTCTTATCATGAGTAGATACACTTGTTCATCCCCCAGGTTGCAGTGCTGCTCTCAGCACACATCTTTCCTGTAACTAAAGGAAACAGCAAAAATAAAATAAAAGAACTACCCTCTTCCCCCTACCCCTCCTCCAACTTTGCTGTTTTCTGTGCTGCAGCCATCACGCAGGAGAACACAAGCCACGTCCTGAAAGTCGGGGGAGCCTTCATCCTCCTCCTCTTCCTCCTCCTCATTCTCCTTGCAGACGGCACGGAAGGTCTGTTCCCATGACAACAGGAGAATTAAGGGCGAAGACGCGCCATCCCAAAATGACACATCGGATTTAGGGGCAAGCGAGACGATAAATCAGCCCCGGTGAATTGATGAAGGAAGCAGATTGGATTGTCTGAATCTGAACGGCATTAAAAACCCACGCTGATGGACTTAGTTTGTCTGCTCATCCTGCTGTTCCTCTTCTTGATGCAAAGAAAGACACTAATAAAAAAAGAAGCTACACCCAAGTCTGTCAGTCAGGATCAACAACACACTGAATCAATCACTGCATGAATGTGAACGTTTTTGATAACATAGTCTTTATTCTTAAACAATCACTAACTTCATTCTGATTTTTTATTATCAATGCATATTTTTAATTTCATCTCACAATTCATAATGCATATATGAGCGTGTTCCAATGCAGTGAAATCCTCTGCAGACATAAAAATAAGAAATTATACTTGACACCACATACAACCAAAAGCCTTTGCTCACCCATTCATACGACAACAAACCCACCAAAAGGGCTCTGCTTCACTGCGTCCTCGCATCAACTATTTTTACCTCCTTGTTTTATTCATCCGTCTCAAATCCTCTCATTCTGCCGTCAGCGGTTGACACTGAGTACATCCGATTTCATGCATTGCTTTGAGTCCACGTGTATCTCTTTTGCACCAATATAAACCTCTATAAAAAGATTCTGATATTTGCTGGTCTTGCCTGTTGACTGTAAGAGTCAAATCAAATGTACTGTACGTATCACTGTTATGCTGTGGGTGCTTTGGAAGTTTAACTAATCTACCTCTAGCTCTTGCAGGTTATCTGAACCAGCTATGGAGCTGGGCCCCAGGTGGAAAAACCCTCCCAGTCCCATGATGGTATATCACAGCGATTTGCTCTGTGCATCTGAATGTGTGCTATTTACTGTACATACCACCTAATATCCAACCAGTTATAGGAGAATATCTTGCTGAAATACTGATTGAACTGCTGCATTAAAAACGTTTGGACCAGTTCTTCCCTAAAGTTGACATAATCTCTGTGTTGCTCTCCCCTTCAAAATCAAACAAAGCTAACATCAACTTTTACAATCATGCAATGTTCATGCTGTGTCAGGCCATCTCTATTCCCTTTTTTCAAACTTCGTTACCTGGCTAGGTTGAGCTGTACACCGTCTTTAATAACAAAAAAGAACCCCATCCCGACCACCTCAAACACCGCGCTGGTGGCCAGGCTTTGTGCGATGGGTGCTGGACGAGACGCGGTCAGCGTTTGCTGTACGTCTGGCCCCCATTCACAGAACAATTGTAGGACTTCCTGAGTTAGACAAACTAATTGGGGATTTGGGTTATTAATTTAGTACCTTCTCTACACAGACCTGTCAAGGATGCTGAAAGGGAGGCTTTCCTCCAAAATGGAGCGAATGGCAATCCATGGGTCTCAAAGCCAGGAGGGATGGGGACTGTATGGGCTGCCATGTCAGAAAAAAGAAACGCTGAGACGTGCTCACTGGGTCGAAACCTGATTAAACCAAGATGAACTGGCCCCATCAGTGAAGAGCTCTGCTTCCATTCTGATGGATGAAAGTCCTAGTGATAGTGACCTTAGATCGACATAATCAACAGTCAGTGGATTATTCAACAGTCAGACAGTCGAAACTAGTGCTGAGGAATCTCTGACGCTTTCACAGTAAAAGTAACAGAAATCATAGAACTTCTTGAAAACTAGTCAACACATCTCTGAACTGCCAGGTCTGTCAAAACAACTTGCATCCTTTCTCTTGCTTAGAAAAAAAAAAGTATTTCATCAAGGATTAGTTCATGATTTGTCCTTATAGTTCAAAAGCATGAAGACTGATATATAGATAGATTTGGAGAGTTGTTGCTATAACCTAGCTATCATCGGAGGACGGGGTCGTGTTTCTTGAGGTGCAATTGTGAAGTGACCTTTTTTTTGGGCCATGGCTCATAGTGCTGATGCTGGTCAGTATTTTCCTCTCGAGATCTGGAGAGAATAGAATTCTTCGCCATTGTAGACAAGTGTGGACGTCTCCTAAACTAAAACCTAATAAACCTTGCAAACGTTACAAGTATACTGAAGCTATATCAAAACAGTTTACCTTTGATTCACACTTTTTACTCCACATACAACTTTCTTCGTTAGTCTTCTCTGCTGAGTGTTGTCAGCTTATTAGTATTATTTAGAGACATACTAAACTGCTCTCAGTTATATTGCTTGTGTCAGTCCTGTCCTGTCGTAGCAGGACCACATAGGGGAGTTCATGTCAGAGTGTTTCACAGCCCTGTCTGTCCATTTAGTCTAACGTACAGTACACACCTGAGTAAATTACATCCCACCCTAAGCACCCTGTTTCAGTTGGAGTCCAACACAGAGAACTATCATATACATTCAGTCTTACCCTCACACCATAGCAGGTAGTGGGACAGTGCATTGAAGATCAAACTGTGAGAGAAAAAGAAAAACCAAGGAATAATAATAATAATTTTAAAAAAATTCTAATAAATTCTGTGGTTTCCAAAAACCTTCGAAAGAAAGAAAAACCATGATCGCCTCCGGGATGGTAAAAAGCAACTGATTAGTAATGCTGATGATATAGTTACCACTGACAGCAATAACACAATATAGCATTTGAGAGTGCAATAGCATTTAGATAAAAAAAAACTCAATCTATGAAAATTGAACATGTATTAAAGCTTGTTTTTCACAGCATAAATTGGAAATGATGGATATTTCTATTTGTGTGAAGCGAGATCACCATTCTTTGTTTGTTTATCACAGCTTTTTTTCTTCTTTTTTTGCATAAAATGTTGGTCAAGTCCTGATTGAAAATATTTTTTTCCATATATATATATCATCTGGTTTCATATTAATTCATCTAAAAGTATTTCACAGGCAAGAGTTCAGTTTTTGTTTTTGTTGTCTTGGTTGTACAGTAATACGTAGCTCCTCGTTGTCATCACAACGCTCTTCTGAGGGGATGGTGGTATGTATCTTGAGGGACGGTAAGTTTTCCGATGGCCCCTGCCCTTGAGTCAGGATGAAGCCACGCCCCCCCCCCCCCCCCAACCACACTGGAAGCCCATCCCCTTGCTGCTATGTGGAGTCCTGATTGACAGCTTTCCCTCCGTTCATGGTGGGAGTCCCTGAGCTCTTTCTGGAGCGGTGCTTGTCCTCTATCTCATGCATTGACGGCTCCCTGTACATACAAACTGGAGTGGAGAGGAGAGGAGAGGAGAGGAGAGGAGTGGAGAGGAGAAAGGGGGAAAAAGAGGGGAGAAGCTCAGAAAGGGGACAATAGAGATTGGAGAGATGGATGTGCAGACGGAGACAAGGTCAGGTGTGAGGCTGTAGGGACAATTATACCAGGCTGGGAGGGATTAGATGGGAAATTGAGGCCAAGTCAGCACTTTTTTTCATCACTTTGCTTGACAAGTATTCATGATAATATCTATCAAACACTGCTCTAACTAGAAACATGTTAGAGGTTATAAATCACAGTCACAGTATATTCACACTATCGTCGATCATATCTGAAACTAGAAAGTCATGCAAACTGAAACCTTCGAAATAAAGAATTTGACAGTTTTTTCTTGATTGTTTTCTGGAATTACGTTTAACCCACTGCCTTACAATGGAAAGATGCTAAAGTACAAACAGTTGACGTGATGGATTACAAACAGCGACTGCGTATTTTTGTTTTATACTGTATTCAGATGAAATGGGGAGACAATCAAAATTTTCACAGTAGGCTTTTGGTAGTAATTACCAGAAAACGACACACAATTTATAGATAATGGGATAATGCGACAGGCTTTATTTTACCTTCAATGGGCCTGGGCACAAAGTGTGATGAGGGCTTAGTCTTCTTGACCCGGTTGCCCTTCATGACTTGCCCCTCCTTGGTGAGGCCAAGGAACCAGGCTCGGCCTGACTCCTGCTGACGGTACACAGTGGACGAGTAGATCACATAGTAGTTCTCGAAAACCGACTCCTTGAACTTGCACTCCGGTGTGAACATTTCCTGCAAACAGATTTGAGTAGAGGACACGGATCCAAACATTAAGGGATGCATACGGTAAAATAGAAATCAGTGCACACGGAAAATTAATCTGCATCCATGTAAATATAAAGGACAGACAGATGGCTGTGTCTGTTTCACTCTAGCACTACGGGCTTTTGTTGCTACCAAGTGTACATTGCCAAGTTCAGCAAACATACTGTATTCACACACACACACGCACGCACGCACGCACGCACACGCACACGCACGCACGCACACACACACACACACACACACACACACACACACACACACTCAATCTTGGATGAGAGTAATGAGAATGAAAGTCTTATTAGAACAACGGTGAACAATGGAAGATTTTTATCTCGCGGCTGTGTGAGTCAAGGAGAAAGTCGAGGGGGACACAGAGGAAGTGGCGGCGAGCGGCAGGAATAATAGAAAGATCCAGATGCTGGATACACTGTCAGGATTGATGTGCAAGATTATTGCCATGACAATGCAAGAGAGGAGACTATGTTCCTGGTTCACATGTTAATATGTCTTCGCTTTTTTTAACTTTTAAATAAACCATACCTGATAAATAAAGCAGCTGGTAAATGGGCAACGACAAGGTGGATATCAAACATCACCACCCTATACATCCCCTCATCCTTGCTCTCATCATCCTGGACTGCAAAAGGTGAAGTTAAAGAGTAACAGCAGTCAGCTTGAAGGACTGTGAAGTTGTGTACATCCAAAATAGATGCAGGTGATGTGGAACAGCTGGCTTGGTGGATGATGGGTCGTCTCAATGTAGGCAACTTTGCGCCGTGTGTGTGTGTGTGTGTGTGTTTGTTTTGGTTGAGGGTGGGGGGTATATTGCCTGCAGGATGCTATGCCCTTTTAAGGTTGTCCATTTGACTGACAGCCCAATTCTGCTTCCCGCTGGAGGTGACTCGTTTACTCGTTTGTGTGTGTGTGTGTGTGTGTGTGTGTGTGTGTGTGTGAGAGAGAGAGAGAGAGACGATGAAGGGCAAAGAGGAGAGTAGAGGCGGAGAACATTTTATGTTAAAGGGTTGGGTCACCTAAATCACAAAACACACAGGGGACAAAAATGTATTTAAATGAAATAATAAATCTTTTGCAGGATCTGTCATGTGCTTTAAATTGCTAAGAATTGTGCTGCATGTTCTCTGCATTATCACCTTATCACCTGGAGACATGTCTCTGGCTACCTGACAAATTAAAAAATCTGATATTCACTCTCCTTTTAGCTTTGTTTTGTTCTCCGCCAACTTGGCTCCTTAGCTGCTAGAAATTTGAATAAGTTCACTAACTAGTTGTGTAATGGACTCAGGCAAGGTGAGGTCACATGGTTGGAACTTGGCAGTGTGGAAACGTCTCGCTGAGAGGCCTCGTGGAGAAGCGACTGAGGGGAGTTTATCAGGGCCTGCGGACACACTGTCAAGGAGCAGACATCTCTCCCTCTGTTGGGGCACTGGAGGTCACATGGAGCCTGTCTGGCTCTGTGTGTTTGTGTGTGAACGTATGTGTGTGAGTGGGTAGCGGGGGGAGGGGGGGGGGGGGGGGGGGGGGGGGGGGGAGTGATGCACTACAAACCAGCCGGCTTTGTTCATTCATCATCGCTTTGGAGCCCAAATCAGACCGAACACACACACATGCACACCCACAACAAAACAGTAACGCTCTCTACTATCCCCGTACAATCAGCCACTTTGCTTTGCTGACCAATATAGAATCCCCACTCAGTCTGTCCACAAGGACAACACTCTGTTCCCATCTACGTAAAGTCTTGAAGCAGTTAACAAAGCACCCTAGGTGTGGGAATGAAAGGGGTGGAGTGTAAGTGACTTTGAAGTCTTTGACAAAGTGCCTTGTTTGTGGGTGACTGAGTGGAAATATGAGGTGACGAGACGGGGGTCAGAGTTTTTCCATGATTAATGGGCTCTCCTTAATAGACACCCCCAGACCACAGAAATACACATTGGCAAATGGACACATAAATGCGCACAAAGTCAATGCAACACACATGTTTAAAAATGCACGCCAACAGGTTTGCCCTGTCACTTCCTCTGCCAGGAATACATAATCAGTTAAAGTAGTTTCTGCCGCAAAAAAACCCCCCAGGAAAATTCAAAACAGAAAAAAGGAAAGAAAAGAGGTGCCACATTTCAGGGCTAACAGGCTGCACTGAGTGATGGTAAACTGATCACAAGGACACTCATTTATATTCTGCGGGGATCTGAAGGAGATAGGCGAAGGACTTGTTAGTGAAACTGGGCACATGAGACTAAATAAACACAGAGGTCGATCTGAGACCTGCAGAAAAAATAGGCCTAAATGTTTCAGCTATTTTCACACAAAAACAATTTACACACATATTTTATAAAATTTTGGCGGCTCCCGCTAGTTTGGAGAAAGGCAGACATGATTCATTAGGCACGGATCTAAGACAAGGATATAGTGTACGATAAGGGCAGACATTTTATAATCCAGTCCCAATTTTGTTTGCTCTCTCTACAAGCCCACACGGAGCATGCAGGAAATGCAATACACTGATCTGCTGCAGAAATGCTAATGTGCTGCGAATGCAGCTCATAAAACATGAAGCAGACAAGACAAAACAGGTGAAACAAGATGCATACTTCATTTGTCGGACACCTTACTGTAAACTCTTTCATCCCTATCAGGATCCTGTAGGATGATGACTCTGGTTTTCCAGTGATCTGATAGGTTCAGTAGTTGGGCCTTTGACAGATTTTGATCTGTTATCAAGAGCTTAACCTGCTCCGGAGCGGGTTAGAGGCTCAGCAGAAGTTGCCATGATGATTTATCCCGCTAAGAAGTGAGCCGGCCTCTGGGCTGAAAACCCAGAGTTGAACCTGATGTTACCTCGATGACCGCAAATCCTGCTTCACATCACAGGGCCCAGGAGCCTGCCACACAATGTCAAACACATGAAACAACGATAACAAAAACAGATATTGTACATTCTGATGGATGCGAGTGAGGTGATATTTGTGTGCTAGTAGAAGGTGGGGATGTAGGTGTACAGAGAAAAAAGGAAACATGACGCAGGAGAGCAATATGTAATGGATATGAAACTAGGTTGCCAAAAAAACTGGGTTGAATGCCTCCTGAATTCAAATCAGTTACTGACTCCACCCGAAAAAAAGGGAGGGAGCTCTCCGGCTCTGCATTGAGGCTCTCCCCTGCTGCTGCGGATAGGCGTCCTCTGACTGAAGGATGAGGTAACGGGGTGGACTTCCATTTGAATATGGGACCGAGCCACTGTGTATATGTAAGAGATCTGGCCTCAGTGAGAATCCCAGCTCTGCCACGGAACTCCCCGGGAGCTCATTGTTATTCTGGCGAGAGATTCAGGTCGAGGATTGTCTAGACATTACTTAAACCGAAAAAGTCTTGTTCTCACTATATCTATCCTTATCCTCCCCCTTGCTCTGTATCTTGTTCTCTGTATCTGTTTCTCTGTCTCACTCTGGTAATCACTCTGAAACAAGGTTCTGTTCTGTCGAGGGGACGATAATAGCCGATGGCTAAATTCAAATAAACCAAACACATACTAATGCCCAAATGGCACTTTTTCAATATTAATGCTTCTTGCCTCTCTTTATTTTCTTTGTTTTTTTCTCTTTCCCTGTAGTGATGCATTGTCACTTTTTGTCATTATGACTGTTAACACATACATGCAACTGTATAATATGCATGCACACTAGTGTTTAAGCAGTTAGTCAAATATTTTTGTATAATGACAGAAAAATTTGTCACCAACTATTTCGATAACTGATTAATTGTTGTGATCATTCATCAAGCAAAAATACAGCTGTCATGGTGGGCTTTTAATTTTCAATTCAATTGAGTGATGAACTGAAGAATGTATTTTCAGATGAATTGCAGCCCTGATGCGACCAAAAACACATCAAGTTTTTTTTCTTTTCTTTTTTTTTTACATTCTAGAGACAGAAAAGATCAAGACATTGGCGGGGAAGCATGCGAGACTACTCATAAATTCCCATTATGATTTGTCACTCAAACAAAGTCTCAAGCTATTGCTGACCTTCCGCACCAGCCTGTCACTCACTTATCCCTCAGGGCCCTCGGTGAAGGTTCAAATGTGACACAGTATTTTGTTTTCTGTGACACAAATAATGAGCCCACATAAATAATAAGCTGTAAAGAGTGCGATGCCTGTGATCAGAGTATGGATGATAGATAGATAGATAGATAGATAGATAGATAGATAGATAGATAGATAGATAGATAGATAGATAGGTGAGTAGATAGGTGGGTGGATAGATAGGAGAGAGGGAGGGAGGAAACAGAGAGAGAACAGTGGTTACTGCTGTGCAGTAAACTAGGTCATATTGAGAAGTGTTATAAATAATGGAAGGGAACTCTTTATTGTAGCTGCTCAGCCCCCACGCACTCCATCGCTAAACACTTCACACAAGCATTATCGCCCTGCTCGCCCATAGCAATACCATCAGCTTCCAATCAGCAACCGGCAAGAGAAGCCAGCCTGTCACCAGCACATATCGAACCCCCTAACATGTCCTATAACCATTTCATTGATCAGCGGTGACACTAAACTGACCATTAAAATGTGGCTATGGCACCTGACACCTAGAGGAAAGACAGAGAGCTAGAGGCGTCCCAATGTAACGCGCCGAAGGTAAAGCTTGTCGCATTCCCCCAGTAACGAGACTAGTGCAAAGAAGCGAGAGAGAGAAAACGAAGAAGGAGTGTTGGAGAGGTAGGACATCTCTCAGTAAATATCTCTATCTCCCGAGAGGGGCTGAGGGGGGTGAGGGGGCATTTTTGCTGTTAGGTGTTAGGAAAACAAAACAAGTTGACCAAACAAGCAGACGTAAGTAACTTTGTGATTTGGCCAAATGATGCAACGGAGAGGTGAATGAGAGGGAGAGTGGATGAGAGAAGCTGGTGGGGGGGAGAAAAGATAAAGACCCAGATAAATAATAATAAAAGTAAATGTGAGTGAGTATAAGAAATGAAAGTGCAAGGGCTTATATTCTAGCTGTGATTGCACCACAAGAGTTTTCATAACTGTATAAATAATTAACAGAAATGCTCCCCTTTACTGTCCCCCCTGACACTCTGGGAGCTCTAACGCTTCCTATCACGTTAATCTGAATTGGTAAATTAAACAGGTAAATAATGGGAATTAGAGTGAGGAGCCAAGGCCATCTGTGCTTTCATCCAAATGTTTGCATCTTAAATTAGCCTCTTTATGAGCATTCTGTGGCTCTCTGAGGCTTAAAAGTGTCCCCGTGATCCAGCTTATATACCACCCACATTATGCTTATAATGCATGCTACTTTCCCATGCTTCGCAACTGGGAAACCGGACATCCTCCAGATGGCCAAAGAGCGCATCTTCCTCGTGGCTCTATTTAAAATGGCCTCTCGGCTGTTCCCGCCAAAATGTCTCGTCCTGTGACAAATCCTCCCTGCGATAGAAAGGTCAAAAGTTTGTCCCTGCGCCCGTAAAGATGACGATTTAAACAACGGCGTGGAGAGTCATGTTTGTCAAGCTGCCGTTTGTCACTGAGGCACCGAAAACTTTATAATTATTAATAAGCACTTACTCTGACTCAAATTAGGATTTCATCAAGGGTGGGTATGTGGGGTCATCCAGCGCCCCAAACTCAGTCAAAATAATAAATTTAAAAGATTGCTGTCTGGGCACTGACTGAACTTTAATTAGACATAGATATGTGGGTGGAGGGTTATTGTAAGACTCATTGTAGGGCTGTGAATTGTACGCTTCTTTATGAGCATTTAGTTATGAATGAGCATCTACCTGGGTGAGTCATAACAGCCTGTACATTTACAGTATGTCCTTCTCTGAGTGCTCATACATCTGCAGAGGCACTGAGCTGAGCTGAGCTCAGGTTGCATTGAGCGTGAATGCTTCTTCTTCTGGCACTCAATCTACTGCATGCTGCAATTATTCAAGTGGGCATTTGTGAAAAATAAATACATCATGAACACTATTTATCTGGTCTCTTTCAAAATGTTCTCCTGTTTCCGTTGCAATGAAGTGCATCCCTCATCAATAAATCTACGTTTGCAACACAGCAGATACTCGCCGCCCTGTTCTTTCATTTTATTATAGTATTTTGAGAACAGAAAAAAATATATGAATTGATGGTCGGTTTATGAATTGCAGCTCTTGCACGTCATTCGCCATGGCTGTCTGCCGAACCGACCGTTGTTGCCAAGTCCCTCAGCAGAGGTTTAACGCAGCCCTTCCATCTCCGTATTTCTCCTGTAACACTATCTTCAGCTAGATTAGGAACAGTGAGACTGGAGGTTATGTAACTATGCCAACTAGGGATATCTTCCCGTCTCAGTGTCTTTGTCTATGTTCCCACCCCATTTCTCCAGCCCCTTGTGTCTTACACACACTCTCTCCCTCCATCTGCAACTCATTTCAACAAACGTGCCCCCGGAACCATGACTTCATCCTCAATGCAAAAGCTACAAATCAATGTTTTCTCCAACTGACATCCATGACTGCTCCCCAACCCCAACCCGTGCATCTGCTACCCACAGCCTATATGCTCCTCACACCCCAAACTAAATATCCATCATCACAATATCTACTCCCCCACTGAATCATGGTTTAGGAAAGCTTAGACCTTGATGAACATTTGGCAAACATAGAAATTCAGAGATAATTCAAATTAATTCAGATGAATTCCCGAACAAGGATTGCATTAATATAGTATTTTGGTTTGTAGTATCCTTTCATGTCAGCAGGAGTCCTGGATCAAAATCAGGATGAAAGTTGATTGGGGAAAAAAACCCGTCACATCAAAAGACCATGAAATTCAGAGGGATTTCTGTTTATAGCTGCCACATAATGAGCCTCCTTTAGTAGCCAGTAAAAAAAGAGGAAGAGATTTCAAATAGGGCTGAGCACTGAACTTGATGGCAAATTAAATTCAACAACAAAAGCTGCAGAGCACCACCCTGCAGAGCACCACAAAAGTGAATCTGAAGAGCTCTTGAATAGAGCGGAGATGAAAGGGTTTGGAATAGTCTTTGCTGCAGTGGGATATTAAAAGAGACAACAGACAGAACAAAACGCAACACGTGTAAACTAATACACACGGTGGTGTACACACACACACACACACACACACAAACACAACCTAACCGTGTGACTGGGAGTAGCGCGTCGTATCTTACCGAGCTGTAGAGCATGCCCTCGCCATTCATGGCGATGTAGAAGCCACTCTTCACCCCCTGGATGGCCACCACTCTCAGACCCACAGGAATAAGATTAAACAGGGCTGCAGAGTAGACGGTAGGAGGGAGGGAGGGAGGGAGGGAGGGAGGGACAGATGCAAAGAGAGTGGGAGACAAAAGAGAGACATCAGACAGAACAGGACAACTGAATTTTCACATGTATTCCCGCAGACATCCTGAGACACAGACAGCATCTGATCTCCGTTCTCTTCTGTCAGCAGTAAAGTGAACAGCAAAGGACGTGGACAAAGACAACACTGAGTCTGTCAGTGAAACATTGATGTTGAGGCAGAAATTCCACACTGTTTCTGAAATGTTCGCACTACAACAAACAGGGAGGCTGCTGGTCCTTAAAAAGTATTTAAATAGTCTTAAATTAAGATGTCACCACTACTCTTTCTGGTTTATATGTTTATGTGATAACTAAGGCCTTTCTAGGCAGCCTGCTAGCTAGTTAATGAACATGAACTTGAGTATATCTGAAACAATTTCATTTTCACTTTGGGTGTGTATTTCCATTTCAAGTTGAGTTTTAAATAATATTCCAAGTGGTATTGAAAAGGTGCTAAAGTCCAACATTTAACTTGGAAATTCATCTAGAACGTCTTTGCACTGCTCAATGAAATAGTCCTCAATGCAATGTCACACTAATTTGGATTTATGTGACTTTGTATGCAACACCTCTGGTGTGGATCAGGTGTAATTGGCGTCGTTGGTCAGAAAGGGAGCAAACCACTTCATCAAAGGAAGTGAGGCTGAACAGCAGGACGGATTCCAACAGAGGCAAATGCCTGAAACACTGCACTTTTTAATCTGACTCTGTAACTCTCATACATGTTGTGCTGAGTATAACCCAAAGAAAATTTTATTATGACAAATGATGTACTTGACATTTGGCCAATTATCCAATTGGATTTATTGATTCTGAATACGTCCAACGTCCACTGGAACGTCCGGTCCCACACGACTCAGTACTCGTATGATTTACTGTCTTCGGCACGCGAGTTCCACGAAATCTGCCGACTGGACTGTGACTTTCATGGGCTTCGGTTTGGTGAGGGTGTGAGGACACTTCACGTACGGCAGACTCTCCGTATTTGTCGGCAAGATTGTTTCTGCAAGTGGCGATGGGGACTATCGGATAAAGCTGGAGAGACAAGAGGAGATGTGCCAACACGGGTCCGTCCTCCAAGCTGATTCAATTTCACTCAATAAATATCGATGTGCTGCTTTCGCCTGCCAATGGTTTCAATCTACCCTCAGGCCACTGGTGCAGGTGATACAAACTGACCCCTGTTGCAGTAAGTTAGACCCTTGAGGGCTGGGTGATTGGGGTATAAATGCAGAATGTAAGTTCATTAGCAGTTATCATTTTGTTCTCAGGCTGCCCAGTCTCTGATTCTTCCCCTTAGCCATCTCTCCCTTTCCCCTCGGTCTGTTCCCTTGCTCATCTTTTCATGGCTGCTGCCTTTGTCACTGCGATGGCCCACAGAAATAAATGCCCTTGATTGATAAGTGGGAGGAAAAGTGACAAAATATGATGAGCCAGTAGACTATTTTGCAATAAGTATGACCGTGCGTCTCTGCTCTAATTTGTCTGGCAAAAAATTAAAAGCTGACAGGAGCTGTCATTCAGCTACCGTCTAAATGTCCAGCTTCTCTATTTGCAGCTCCAGGAATTGATGGATTCCATAATTACAGCTGCGCCGACTGCTGTAACAGTTTGTGGTGGCTACTCTGAAGGCTTTTCCTCTTTCCTCTAAATAACCTCCGACAAGAGAGCGACCGGGCTGGTGCAGGGACAAGGATTTCCAGGGATCTTCTATTGTCAAAGGGCCGCAAAGAATAGGTTCAAAAACACAACAAAGCAAAATCCTTGAAACAGCAAGTCTTCCAGTGGAGCAATAATTGGCTACAAGCAAATCCTGCAGGTAGGCTAAAGGAAGTGCATTTGATGTGAGGAATCCTGGCGCAGCAGGAAATAAGCCCTGCAGAAAAGGTTTAGAGGAACACTGAGCCAAACTTCAAATGCCAAGGGCATGTCTCCAAATCCAGAGAGAAACGCAAATCCAATCTCCACACATGGGAGAGCGGGTATATACAGCATAGGTGTGTTAATGTGTGCGCTTATAATCAGTGTTCAATAATATTTCCCCCATTCTTCTTTGTGCCAGAGTTGATTATGAACTTGAAATTAGTGACTGGCTCTTCAACAAATAAAATTTAAAAAAAAAACTTCAAGATTCAAAAACCGATCCCATCCATCAAACCCGGAGCATTAGCGACAGGTGAAGTGTGCGCGCATGATACTGCAGGTGGCTCATAACCAGCAATATCTTTCCAGAGAGCGTGCAGGTAATTACTGAAGGCGATCAAGTGATGCCAATCAAATTAATAACTGGGCAAATTGGAACATGGGTGATAATTAATTGAATGGTGTTCCATAGAGCTTGCAGTGAGTTACGTGTAGCGCTGCCAGTAAGGGCTGCTTACCACTGAATCAGTTTTATGTGTATATGTTGGTCGGTCCATCTGTCTATATTTCTGACAACAACCATTCTTCTGACTCCCAACTTGGCAGGTTTGTTGCCGAGGGCTCAGGTCGCAACTTGTACAGAAGTGGCAGCGTGCACCTCGATCCCATCGGCTCCACTGATCCTCCCCCTGGAAATAAATGATGGTAGTCTATCTGCTGCTGCTGAGGATCCTGCAGGTCAGGTGGTGTGGTTCGAGGGTAGAGGTAATCTATTATTCTAATAATCCTGCCAGGCAATCAATAGTTCAGTGCAAGACCTGAATACCAAATCTTCCTCCTCCATTTCTATCTCTCTGATTAACTCATTCCTTTTCCTGTATTCTTTCAGCCTCTATCTTTTGACTGAAAACACTTGGAATCCGTCTGTCTGCACCTGCTCCTCTCCTCTGCTGCTTCTTCTGTCTCTTCATCCGGACTGCCGGAGGTTGAGGCATCTCATATGGAGAATTATTCATTTGGTACAAACGGAGAAGCTGGTATTTTTAGTTTCCTGTGGCTGAATTATTCACCGCATTCCTCCAGCCGTGGGACTGTTTAAGATGAGGATTACCTAGAGGTGGGGAAACCATCACATACAACCAAAACCTCATCAGCCCAACACCTTAGGACACAATCGAGGACGAAAAACAGCAACGTGTTTATGGTACAAAGGGGAAATGCTTAACGTGGATGTCATAATTCTTTCACGTTGTGCATTCATCCTTTTTCGTTCGGGAGACCCTTATGCTCTGAGTAGGTCTTGCAGAAGATCTATCCCCTCATAAAATATAAAGCAGCAAGTGACAGGGAGAGACCGTTCTTTTCACTGCATGACTGCTACGGTCCAGCAGTCTTGGCTCCGGCTTGCTTAAAGATTGGCAGGAGGTTTTGAAAAAGAAAGGTCCTGATTGGTTTCCTGTCTGGCTTCACTCCAGACTGGGAGTGTTGTCATTATCGCTTTGACGACCAGTCTCCGCTGACATACAACGATCAGCCACAACTAGTTTTAATGTTGTGGCTGATCGGTGTACATCTTGTCTTTGATATTTGATCCTTTTACAAAAGCTTATACTGTATGTTTTATTATAAATAAATATAAAATAAACACTATAGATTCAACTGAATTTCCTTATTTCTTCCTATGGGGGCGGAGAGAGTGTGAGCGCTTTAAGGGACTATACCCTGGAGACTATTTAACCCATAAGTAGTCCACCATGGAATGTCAATCGCTGGTGAGATATTGGGATCTTTGTCACAAGCAGTGAAACTGTGGGGCGACAGTTGTTTCATGGGATGGGTTTTTCCAGAAGGAAAAAAAAAACTGTCGTGATAATCACACACTCAGAGATTCAGAGAGGAATCAATCAAAACAATGTGCCGATTAAAATCATGTAGTGTGCACAGTAGAAGTGGTTTAAGACTCGGGATGCACGGACACCAGAACTGATGTTACTTAGAAATAGAAATTCTGATATAACACATTCAGCGAATATTGCATTTGCTCACCGTGAACGGTGCAGATGACAGGCCAAGAATATGTATACCATTTGAGTAGGTTTTGACACATTTATATCTGTGCATACTATTGCGTAACCAGATACAAAAATGAGGGCAGCCTGCCTGTTGTGTTGAATAGTTCCCTTCAGAAACTGTATAATTTTTGTATAGATAATCCAACGCAGTGGGGGCATCTTAAACTAATTTTGGAGTGCTTTAAGCTCCAAAAAGGCATCAGTTATGTAATAATTAAAAATGATAAAGCACCGCACATAAAATGTGATAATATACTGTATTATATAACCAACTGACTCATTGCCATTAAATGTTTTATGCTGGAAGCGGCAGCTTCCATAATGCTCCACTCACTGTTGTCGCTGTTCTCGTCCTTGCTGCCGTCGATGGTTCCATCCGGCTGCATCTGCAGGTAGAAGCCCTGCTGGCTGAACAGTCGTGTCACGATGCCTTTCAGCTGCGGCTCTGAATAACACACACATACACACACACATACACATGCACACACACGAACACACACACACACACACACAAACCGTCGGCCAAGCCACGGCCCCATCCCCACAGAATAACAGTCTTATAATCGTGCATTAACATACAAATGAGTAAATACCTCTGCTGTCAGATAAGTGTGTACATGTTTATATCAAACTATTTCATATGCTGAAAAAATCTCAAAGAAATGTTTTGCAAACAGAAAATGTGTTTATTAGGTTGAAATAAGACAAGTTGGCTGTGGAAGATGGAGTGTACCACCAAAGTAATAATACCATTCATTATATAAGACTTTTTCACCCTTCAAATGAATGGCTTTAACAACAGTAATGGTGTGTTATATTAAAAGATATAATTATTGTTTAAGAACTGTTTTTGAACTGCATAAATGAAATAGAAAATAAATTAAAATTATGAAAATGTATCCATTAATACCCCACATCAAATGAAATTCCCAATTATAATTAACCATTTTTAAAAATGCAGAAAAAGTCTTGTTATTCTTGTGGCACAATCTGGCCTCCAGAGTTCCAGTACAATACCGGAAACACTTGGGTCCTTAACTCTTACCTGCTGGTGAATAATAATAAAAGACTATGATGGACAGTTAATTTTTATAAGATGTTACATCACAAAATTCCAAAAAAAGAGTAAATGGCTGTTTGACAGGAAGGCCATTACCACCATGACAGGAAATCAATGTGAATGTTGTTATTTTCTCATAATGACTAACTGAATCTGGTGCAGAGAAATGATCTTGCATCATTTGGAAAGCCTTTAAAAAAAAAAAAAAAATCACATTTTTAATGCACACTGACATGCCAATGGTTTCTTTATTTGGTATGAAGCAACTGTGCATTTTGGAAATATTATGACTGATATTCAAGTGAATATTTAACTGAGAGATTCAGAGTTTTTCTGTGGTAACAGGTTCACATTCCAGTGAGAAGGATTCACGACCTGAAGAAAGCTGACCTAAAGTTTTTGGGAGTTTTTCTCATCGCAACATCCCTGAACCAACCTCCAACTTTGAGGCTATGACACCTGGCGCGTGGCCAGTGCACTGCTCCAAGGAGCAGGTAGAAATGAGGATCAGCTCAGGGCAAAGGAAGCCTCTTGGCCTCAGACGAAGCCAAGAAAAAAAGAGATTTCTGTGTAAAACAATAAATGTGTTTATCTGAGGGAAAATGAACATGTGGTCTCCACAGTCTGTCTCATGTCCGGCAGGTCTTTAGATCGTGTGTAAAAGCAGAGTCAAATAGGCACCGTTAGCGTAAACCAGACTTGGGGTGTGACTTTTGACAAATTCTCGAGAGTAATTTTGATTCTAAATAAAAGAAAGGAAAGGCACGGGAAGAGTGTATACATTGTATGTGACCGTATGTGTGTTGTTTTTGCAATTGCTGAAATTTTTAAGCGTAAGCTCCACGGAAATCAGACAGCAACTCAGATGCTGGATATTACTGATCCTTTGTTTATTCCTTGCCAGACAAAAGAAACAAATTATGCATTTTGTCACAATTAAATGTGCGCTCATTTTCATTTTTGGTGCCTAAATAAACATTACAGCAATGAAAATGCTCGCTTTGCAGGCAACAACATTTTCTGACAAATGATACACAGTATGTGATCGGAATATCGGACACAGCAGCGACGCCTGACTGTCCTCCAAGGTCATAACAAGGCATAGCGGTCATGCAACTCAGTGCAGTGAAGCCAGGCAGAGGGAAATCTGGCTGAAAGAAACATTTTCAAACTTGGTATCTGGAGAGACAGAGACGATCCAAATCCAGATCTGACTTCAACTGTGGCAACAGTCTCTGCTTGAGATTTGCAGTGCATACGTTCTAATTATATTATACAGAAGAGTGTGGAGAACACAGCCCATGTAAAGACTTAGCTGGGTGTTGACCCCCAGCTACAGAGGGCTCACGTCTGCTCAACTGGACTTCTTCCTGATCATCAATCCCCAACTCACCTATTCCTGGGGCGGGGCCATCAATCCCTGGGACGGGCCCTTCATCATGCATCACAGGCAGGGTGAGGAGAATGTGTGTGCGTCTGCCTGTGAGTGTGAGTGTGTGTGTGTGTGTGTGTGTGTGTGTGTGTGTGTGTGTGTGTGTGTGTGTGTGTGTTTGTGAAAGCACATGGGAGCAAGCACTTCAGTAGATCAAATGTGATAGCTACACTTCCATAAATTAGGGCTCCAACGTGCGCCTGAGCAATTGCTGACGGCTCATCAGCTCCAATCATTATGCAGTGTTTGCATATGTGTGTGTGCGCGCGCGCGCACACTGGTAAATACAGGCTTCCAGATGAACCCAAGAGTTAACAACATATGTATGTGCATGGAACATATCTTTCAGTGGCAACACAGAGATCATCACCCTGTGTGTGTATGGGTCATTAAAATGTCAAGAACTTTACTTCATACCAATACAGAAGGACAAACACATTTAGGTATGTCGACAAATGGCGTCATGACCATGAAATGGTGAATGATCACCTGTTCTGAGATAGTGTTTGACAAGGAGAAGCACATCATATCCATATACACCAAAACACACTAAGAACCTCTACTACACTTACACAGGGGTACGTCACACATATTTACAGACACGGCGAGTAGCGAGGATATAGGACTGATCCGACATTGACTGACAAAGAGAATGAGGCAGAAACAAAATAAGAAGAGGCAGAGCCAGAGACAAAGAGAGAGGGAATAAAAGATAAGAGGAGCAACAAACGACTACAGGGGAGCTTCGGCTATGAGAAAATACAGGTAAGAAATTCAAGCTTTTAAAAAGAAAGCCACACAGAAGGAGGGATGAAAGAGAGAAGAAATAAATCAGAGAGAGAGAGAGAGAGAGAGAGAGAAGAAGGGAGAGAGAGAGGGTCGTCGGCTGTCAGACAGGTGTTGAAGCCCCCCGCCTCTCCCTTCCTCTCTGTCCCTCCCCGCCCACCCAACCACCCACCCCTTCCCCACTTCCCCACTCCCCTCCGTGGCCGAGGGGGAGTCGACATGGGCGCGAAATGGGGTGGAGACGAGAAGAAACACAGCACACACGGATGGAGGCTGAGCTACTGACCTAGCCTGCAGCCCTTATGGGACACCTGTGGAGGTTTCGAGGGTGCATCTTATGAAGGGGGGGAATAGAAGGAAAAACAACAAGTCTTTTAAACAGGCAGAATTCATAAATTCTCCAGTGTATATCGACTGTTTTATATGCAAATATACGGCAAAGGCATCAGTGGAAATGTAAGGATGATCAATTAAAGGGCACGCGGCGTCTGTCTGTCTCTGCTGTGAGCTTTACGGCTGCCTGACTCAGTCTGGCCATGTGGGCTCTGTCAGTTGAACGGAGTTACCTACCTGCCTATCACTGTCTGTCTGTCTGTCTGTCTGTCTGTCTGTCTGACTGACTGTCTGTCCATCTGTCCGTCTGCTTAAGTTTCTTTTGAGGCATTTTGTGGTAGTTCTGGCACTGAGATTGTTTGTCTGTCTGATGAGGCTGCAAGACGAAGACAAGGATTTATTTCAGTCCGTCTGTCTGTCTGTGTCTGTCTTTGTCTCTGCCAGCCCCCCCCACACACACACACACACTTCTCTGCCTCAAAAACTGATGTCTGTCTGTCCCCCTCCCTCAATCATCAGTCTTGTATGGAGGACTCTCGAGTGGACATGACAATCACAAGACAGAAATATCTGGGTATATGGGGAGGGGGAGACTTGCACTCCCTGTCATGTTGTCTGTGGACCAGGAAAAAAACTAGGATAATAAACGAAAACAAAAAAAGGGGATGGGGGGGGGGGGGTAGTAAACATGTAGCCTGTGTATATATCAATACTGCCAGAGTGGCTCTTAATCACTAAAGCGATGCCCCCCTTCACTGCAGCAAGACTCCCTCTCTGCAATAAACATTTACCATTAAAACATTTAATCTGAAAAGAGCCTTGGTGCACTGCGGTGCAACTTCTCTCCCCTCTGTACTCCAATCTGCATTAATATTGAATTAGGGAAATTCAAAGCAGCCTTTTTTTTCTGAATGTGTGTGTGTGTGTGTGTGTGCTTAAAAGGGTGAGGGGCAACGACTGTCGAAGGCTTTGAATGCAGTGTCACGAGGCTGTTGACCGGGATATACAGGGGGCATCAATTTCGTTTGAAGGCGCCTGATTATTGTGATCAGAGCAGCAGCACAGTCAATAAAAGGGTAACGTCACAGGACACGCAGATAATGTTCAGACTGCTCCTCTCAGAGCTTTGGCAGAAGGCGGGGGAGGCTGTGTCCTGGTGGGTCGACAGACAACCAGAAGACCTCATGGAACAGGTGGATATTTTTGGCACCGCGGAGAAAATCTAGCTTCTGGTCCCGTTCGGAGCGGAGCCCTGGACTGCAGCATAATGCCTCTCTGCTGCTCTGAAGGGGGGGGGGGGGGCTGGGGGACCGCGTCCGTGCGCGCACACACAACACACAGCAGTAAGAAGAATCGACAGTAACTGACCTGGTCGCCGGCGAACGGGTCTTTTCTTGCCACTGCAGAAACGGACTTTGCTGAAGACCCCCAAGAAATGCCTCTCGCACAGAGAGCGCGGGTCCTTGCTGGGGCTGGGGCGGCGCTTCGAGGTGGAGACCCGGTCGCTGTTCGACTCCCTGGCCTGGCGTTTCTGACGGATCAGGGAGCTGGCGATCGCGGCCATGTCTCCCCGAACCGACACCGAAAAGCGAGAGTCTAGTTCGGCAGATGTCGGATCTTTTGAATGCGGCTTCTCGCTGCAAAAAGAAAAGGACAAAAAAAAAAAAGAAAAAGAAAAGAAGAGAAAAGGAAAGAAAAATAGAAAGAAAAGAAAAAAGAGCAGAGTTTCTTCTGTGTCTCGGCCCACGGGTGTTTCAACCGAATGTCATCCTGATCACGACATCCTCCGGGTTCCGAGCATCATTGCGCGCCGGGTCGCATCCTCCTCCGGGGACCAGCTGTTTACGCGCTCGTGGCTCCGACTCGAGCTCCGCGGATCTCAGCCTATAGGAACCATCGATCTGCGCGCAAGGCCACAGGGGCTGACATGTCGCTCGTGGAATTATGCAACAGTGTCGATAAGTTGATGCGGCTGCTGCGCGTCATTGGAGAGCTCCAGGTATTCCAGGTGGACGGCGCCGCGTCGGACGAGCACGGCTTCGCGATTCCTCATCTGCACGCCAGCCTCTTCCTGACGGCTTTTAATCACTCCCCCGTCGACCTCGATCCATGCACAAGATGCCCGTGCGTGGCTGGAGAAAGGATCCGAACTCCCCAACCCCCCCGCCCCCCCCCCTCTTTATTTATTCCATTACGGTGAATGTCACAGTCCGTCGCTGGTCCGGGATGCTGTGCAGTGTATAGGTCCGGATGTCTGAGCCCAGTCTTCGGTTCCGTCGACGGCACCGAATGCAGCCGGAGGGGGGGGGGGGGGCAGCAGAGCAGAGCTACTCTGCAAGGATGCTGCAGAGATGTGATTCAAGCCCACGGGGAGGGAGTCTCGTCTGAAAAGCAACAACTAGTTGAGGCGAACGCGCCAGAGTGCTTTCTGTTGTAGTGCACAAATAATAAAGTAGCCCAAGCATTATTTGCCGTGCGTCCCGAGTGGATGCTCTCTCTCTCTCTCTCTCTCTCTCTCTCTCTCTCGACCCCCTCTCTCCCTCTTCAACTCTTTTAACGCAAACATACGTGATTGAAGGTTCGTATTAGGAATTCTCGGGGTAAGATAGAAGTTCTCCGAAGAAAAGATGTGAATACGAAATACAACATCAAAAAGGGACACTTTAGTCAGCAAGAGGGTTACATTAAACTGTTAAGGGAACTGAGCATAATAAGATATATCTTAATCAGCTAGGGATGATATTATTATTACGTTTATGGGGCAATTTTACTTTTCTAAAACCCCTGGCCGCACATGCCATGACAAACACATGGTGTCAGCACAGAGTATGAACACAAATCACCTGCGCTGAGCGCGGACCAAACATGTGGCTAAATATGATTTCAGACGTATGATTTAGGAAGACAACTGGACACAAATGTCACTTACAGGTTAATAAATGCCAAAAAGTCCCCAAAATGACCTGCAAGTGTGTGTGTGTGTGTGTGTGCGTGTGTGTGTGTGTGTGTGTGTGTGTGTCTGTGTGTGTGTGTGTGTCTCCTGCAGGATTCTGCACACTCACACTAACATATATGTCTGAGTTCATGTGACCATGCCTCTGGTTTTATATTTACACACACACACACACACACACACACACACTGTGGGAGGAAGAACACGAGAGTCTTCAGCAACATAGTGAACATCTCTCTTCTCTCCCCCGTGATGAAACAGAATGAAACATTTAAAGGCTTTTTTATGGGATTCGGTTTGACATTTTGAATCCGGAGAGAGGAAGATTCAACAACAATTTTCAACTGACTACCACTGCTGCATGCACGCACGCACGCACGCACACACGCACACACACAGACACACACACACACACACACAGACGACGTGTGAAAGAGACATACAATATTTCCCCAGAGTAAGACAAGAGAATAAAGTAAAATAGAAAGTTGACTGACAGAAAGTCAGACTCACAAACCCTTTGTATTCCTACTGAATTGCCAGTGAATGGTAAACGTGAACTGCATCATAAATTAATATGCATAACCTGCATCATTCCAGAGTGTGATATGCACTTCTTATGGAAGAGAAGAAGAAAAAAGACAGCTGGTGGTGGTTTTCATTATGAAGGGAGCTTTCTTGGATATGGTAGGGACTCTGTGGTGTAGAGTATAGTACACACTTAGGACATATGTCCCTGTCAGGAGAGGATAAAGTATTTTCCCTAATGAGGATCTGCTAGGCTTCATCCCACGACCACAGACAACTGATGACACAGACTTCACGCCAGCAGCGATAAGGCCATAAAACACCTCCGCTATGACAGTGCACTGCAGATCCTTCTTCAATATAAGAAACTGTGTGATTTCAATTTTTTCAAGATCTTGTCTTTGTCAGTATATGACCTGTGTTTCTGATGACACTGAGGATTTAAATCCCCTCAGTATTGTGTTAAAATGAAGCAAATTATTCGAGTGGTTTTTTTTAACAGGCTGTGATTTGCTAGTTCTTGTGTACCAGACTTTTTGATTACACATAGAACTAGTGGCAATTCAATATTTCTTTAGAAAAACATCAACAACAAGTTGCACAAGAAGGAGTATCTTGATATCTTGTTTATGATGAGTAATTTCTTTATATTTACTGCCCCCTTGTGGGGAAAGAATTGACCGCAGGTGTTCAGAGACAAACTGGCGGATGCTTCCATTCCCTGAAGTTCGACACTTCAGTGTGTCCTTGAGATATCTCACAGATTTGTTCACTCACAATAGCTGGAAAATATAGTTTCCATCATGTAATGTCTGACGAACTAACTAGCTCGCCAAGCTCGACAGGAGGCGGAGAGGAAATGTAGGAGAATAAGCAACACAAGCAACAATCGTCACTCTCCACAGCCACAGCTGACGGTGAACAGCGCAATAGGCATATAATAATGCCTTGAGCATAAGCTGCATGAATTAATTGGTTCTCATTTCAGTGACAATTAGTGCAGTACGTTTAAGGCAAAAAAGGGTAATTTTCAACATCACATTAAACAACAATATCAGCTTCTACTCTTTGTATTCCTCTGAGAAACATCTGATTTATAATAATTAAAGTAAAAAAACAACTTGCAGCATGAACTTCTATAAAGCAACACTTTGGTGTTACGAGAAATGCATTTTGACACTGCTTTTCTCTAATATGCCACCCAGCATACAAGTGTCCTGCAACACACACAACACATCTACTGCATTTAACTTGTACACAGCAAAAGCCAGGTGCGAACTTCACACTACAGGGGGAAGCAGGTGCAGACGTTTATGGCTGCCTCCGAGCAATCTCTCACCGAAAAATCCCTCTGAGGTAATCTTGGCATAGTGCCGGATTCTGCAGAGCAATCCTCTACTCTCACCGTCTACTCCTGCTGCTGTACATGATTTCCTGGAGCAGCGAGTGATGCAGTGAGTGATGCAGTGAGACTGCCATGCAGGAAGTCAAGCCCCCTCTTCTAGAAAAAAAGAAAGTGTGCGATCACTTTTTGTCTGACCAGTGATCTTTTTCTCCATTGTATCAGAGAGTTGATGAAGAACCTGCTGGCATAAAAACAGACCATCAAGCTCAGATAAAAGTTCAATTTGACAGTTTCATCGTCTGTGTACAGGGTACCCTCTGTTAAAAAACTGTATACAAAGGTGTACTGTAGTCTTAGATGAGGCACAAAGGGAACTTCTCTTCTTGCAAAAGAAGCGCTACACTTTAAAATGAGGCGAGTGAATATGAAAAGAGTATGCTTGCAAATGAAGTAGTAAGTTTGTAAAAATTTAGCTTGTGTAAAATTCAAACAAAGTCTTCAACCGACACATTTTCCATATCAAACAGCTTCAACTAGATTCACACTCTGGTGTTTTGCATCGTTTAGCGTCAACACAAAGGACCTGACTCATAAAGTTGTGATTGAGGTCACAGGGTGAGCAGGGATGCAGGATGAGGACTGACGGCGTTTTATATGCGCGTCCTACAGATCCCAGTGTGCATGCTGCTTTTGGTCCAACTATCTCCGAGGAATCAACTGTGCTTAATGGAGTTTCTAATTGTCTGCCCTGAATTCGAGAAGTGCTCCAGCTGAAACTGTGGAGGTCCTGCAAACTGCAAGTGACGGGAGGAGGCAGGAGAAGGCCCGCTGCATTTGTCGCCCCGGGTAAAACAGCATTCGATTTCACTTCTGAAAATACTTTTATAATGTGTCAGAATATGTAGTCGGTGCACAACTAGAGGACATGGCGAGCTTTTCAGCCTTCCTGCCAGGGAATGTGAGTGTGTGTCACTGAGACTTCATGTCACCAGTAGTATGTTTTGGTGAGGGCAAAAATTGCAAAGCAAGCCACTTCTGAAAGTACAATGTAATTTACAGGTGTGGGGGGGGGGGGGGGAGTAAATATGGCTTCACTGAAATTACACAGTTACACTGGGCCTGGATTGCAGTGGCAGTGTCAAGTGGAGTTTGGGGACTTCCAGGGGTACTGAGGAGGCTCCCGATATAAGGAGTAGGTTACTTGTGGTTACAGAAATCAGCAGAGAAAGGAGACACTTGTCCCATCTCCGCTGATTCCCAAATATCCTGTTAGGTAATTGTTAGACTCAACTGTGTACTGCCAGGTAGAGTTCCACTGATTAAACGTCACCAAATCAGGGTGCAAATAAAGATGAATTCAGCTTAATCGTGGCATGAGAAGTTTGGGCAGCCTATCCGCCCCCTGGGGCCACTCCCGCTCGGCCGCTGTCCGCGGTGCTGAACCGCGCTGCTCGGTCGGGCCCCTGACGACAGGGCAGCCTGCCCCAGGCCCCTGGGGTTGAATGACTGGGTCCCTGCACTGTCCCGTTTTAGTTGGGGGGGTTTTTTTGGCCTGGGTTGGGATGCAGCACTGGAACACGGTCGTCTGCATATTTAGCTCAGTGTGGTGGAGTGTGAGGAGCCCTCCCATCCCCTCCCCTCTCCTCTCCCCTCCTGCCCCCTCCTCCCCTGGTGCGGCTCGATGCCGGCTGCCAGCAGCTACCGGCGGCAGCCGAGGACCGCAGCCGAGGACCGCACACGGAACTGGGGACAGACGCGAGGAGCACACAGGGAGAGACTCCCTCCACTGCAGACTCGGAAGATGTTGCTCACACACTCGAGTGGCCAATGAAACCTCTCACCCCCTCCCTCCCTCCCTCCCTCCCTGCCTTTTCTTTTTTTCCTCCCCATCACTCAAGAGAGAAAGCATGCACAGGCAGCCATGGAGCTAGGTTGCTATGTTTGTCTCTCACCGTTGGTGATAGTGGGCGACTTCGATCGTTGTCCACAGAAACACTGCAGCATATGCGCTCCTTTCTGAAGGAATGGCCTCAGAATCCTCATTGATTTGGGTTGATGGGAGCCCGCCTCAATCCAAACAACCGGACAACGCTATCACAACACAGCAGGGTCAGGCAGCATAGCGTGGCCGGCCAGCCTCTCTCTCTCTCTCTCTCTCTGTCTCTGTCTCTGTCTCTCTCTCTCTCTGTCTCTCTCTCTCTCTCTCTCTCTCTCTCTCTCTCTCTCTCTCTCCACAGGCTCACCAGCAGCCCTCAAGACGCCGGAAGGACACAGTCTGCAGGACACATCGCGCTGAAACGAGGCATCTTGAGTGATTCCCCCCTTTTCTCTCTCTCTCTCTGTCTTTCTCTCTCTCTCTCTCTCTTTCTCTCTCTCTCTCTCTCTCTCTCTCTCTCCCACTCGCTCTCTGTGTCTCTCCTCTCCTCGTCCACGGCACACTCCTCCTCCGCCACGGCAAGGCAACGCAAGGACGTTACACTGTGCTCTTAATTGCACCCCCCCCCCCCCCCCCCCCCCCCCCCCCCACCCGTCTCCGCGTCTTTACCATACGCGGACGTAATAGGAGGAGAGGAGAGGAGAGAGAGAGAGAGAGAGAGAGAGAGAGACAGAGAGAGAGAGAGAGAGAGAAAAATAGGAAAATAGGAAAGGAAAAAATACATAAACTTAATATGGAAATACAGCTACCTGAGCAATTGCACGTTTAGGTCTACTGACTTACATACAGTAGTCCCATGAATGAATGGGACAAGAGACAAAAATAGCATTTGTTGTAGTCAGTGGTAGAGGAAATATTCAGCTCCATTAATCCATTAATATTTATACATAATGCATTATGTTTGCAGCACTGAGTCCAAGACAAGTTTCCCTACGGGGACAATGAAATATATCGTATCGTATCGTACACCCAGAAAGTCCTACATTGAAAGTGTTATTCATTTAAATGTGTGTACGGGTCTATTGTGAGCAGAATGTACTATTGTCATATGGTCATATTGCACCATAAATTACACAACAAGATCGTTATTGCTAATGCATTTTATCTTTGTTGTTGGTCAAGGTGGAGCTAACTGTAAGTATTTATGTATAGGCTACTATGGAAAAGTCACAGGCCAGCTAGAGTAAAAATGTCCTACACTAAAGAAGAAACTTGGAATAAAGCCACCATTGAGATTTAGTACCACAAAAATGGCTATAAATATGAGATATATTAGCACTAATCATTTGTTATTTAACATCAAAGTGTATCACAGTGTGTTCTAAAAGTATAGTTTGGTTAAAAATCAGGATCCAAAGCCAAGTTTCATGATCTTAACATGCAATTTGTTCTCAGGATGATTTAATCACTGGCCTGAGATTCAAGAGTAAAGGTAATTCAATGTGCAACTTCTGACTCTAGGGGGCGCCACGATATAAAGAACTCACTATCAAATAAACACAAAGCTTTTGGTTTTGTTGTTAGTGAGCAAAGACAACCTGCACAACCTTTACTGCAGCGCAAATTTTACACACTGCTGCATTTAAGGAGTTTTCATATTTTTTCCCCCCAACACTCCTTTCTTTCTTTTTTTTTGCACCACAAGGACGACAAATGATATGGCCGCAACTACCTTGAAAACATGCCCTCGCCACTTATATACAACTCACATAAAAGGACATTTAGGGTCAGCAAAATCCCTCAACAACAGCGCCCATGCAAATAAGAAAGGTCGGGGGGGGGGGGGGGGGGGGGGGGGGGGGGGGGAGGTGAGAGAGAGTGGGTGGTGGGAGGGAGGGAGGGAGGGAGGGAGCTGGCTTTAGACCCAGAGTCACAGATATGGTGATGGTGCTGTATAATGTACTGTCCTACTGCAGAGCCACGATGCAGGACAAGCCACCGTGCACCGAGAGTAGAAGAAGGAAAGGAGACGTAACGAGGGCTAAAGGGACAAAATGCCATAAAATCTAATAAGCAAATATTTAGGAGACACAGACACAAATCACACTGCATTTTTATCTCAATGTCGACATTGATTAACTCTATAACACTCATCAAAGTGCTGGGAAGGTTTTAACCTGAACGCAGTGCCTGACAAATAACTTCACGCTACGGTATTTATGCTCATTTTTGGTTATATGTAAATTTGTATTATCAGTATGTTTTACGCAATCAGAGGGAGACAGAAACATATTGGTCAGTGGTAGATGTGAAAAAATGCTAATGTATATTTGCCTCATTTCAAATGAGATGATAACCAAGATCAATAAAGCACTGATCATGTGCCACGATATTGTACACAATCTTATCAGGTCCCACCTATGTGAATAATTGCCACAATATCAACAACAACAACAACAAAAGGGGGGGGGATAAACTGTCTAAAATGACATAGTGTTTGGTGCGAGAAAATAAAAAAATGAGATGTACAGAAAATTAAAATGAATAAATAAATAAATAATTTCTTCCCAGTACCGGGATAGCGTGATGAACTTGGAAGCATCGAGCTCCAGACTTCAGCATTTTAAAAGAGTAAATGATATTTATGGGGCATAACTGTACAGTTCCGATTTTCAGTAAGATATAAAAGACTATTCTCTCTGTTCCCATTACCAGATATTAAAAATGTAGCTAAAGTGCCTCATACTTAATTGCTATGAACTCATAGAGCTAAATCTTCAAGAGAAACACTGACAGATCAGTTTTGTAACTCCCTCATCAGACTCCATGTGACACCAGCTCGTCCCATCTCTATTCACGGCCCTGTGTCATTACTTTACCGAGAAAAAGAAAAAGAAGGTGTTCCATCTGTATTTGAATGAACTCAGATCTGTCTGTGGTGACCCTGTGGAAAGATGCTTGACAATCCAGCTTTCACTTCACCTTCCCATAGTTTGTATAAGTCAACAGAAGTGAGGTCAAAACGTTCACCTTGTAAGATGATATCAGTTTTGAAGGCAGCTGAAGTTGAAACGTGTCATTTAGAAATGTTTTGTATTTATTTTATGAAAATGTCAAATTTTCTATCTATCTATCTACCTACCTATCTATCTACCTACCTACCTTCCTATCTGCAAATCCTCTTCCGTCTAATACAATTACATGGAAGTATGTAGTATATATTTTACGGAAAGAAAGATGTAATTAAGATGACATATCAAATCTGAAATTTCACTCATTTTAGTGGATTATAGCTTCAATAAAGGTTAAAAGGCAGAGTTAGGCATATTTCCAAAATATGGAAAAAAAATCTTCTCGCTGGTTTACAGTACTAAAAGTATTATATTGCTCACCACATGTTTCAGCTCATTTGCCATATTTCACATTCCTCACTCCAAACTTCATTGATTTGACAAGTGTAAGCAATAATGTGAAATGAGGTACAAAAAAAATTTTGAATTGTAGTTTTGAAATGGTAGACAACTTATCATATTAAATACCAACATATTTGACAAAAACTTTGTCAACATTATCTATTACATTTTTTGGCAACATAGCATCATAGCAGCCATATGCAGAGAAGAAGTTGACCTTTGCAACAGTATAAAGGGAGTCAAATATACAGCAGCAGTGAGTCAATACCGACGGTAATTTGCTGAAATGCCAGAAAGCATTCTCATATTCTGCAAAGCAAAAGCAAGGCCTGTGTCGGGCGGCAAAACTGTTAATGGTTGCATTAAGTGAAGCTGCCAACAATCTCGTGCAAAATGTCAAGTGTGTAAACTTGAGGTTCACATCTCTTAATGTGAGTACAACAACAACAAGATACTTGACACCGATAAGAGACACAACCAGATTTTTAATTTCTATTTGTTGTGTTTAGTGGGCCTGCTGTGTAGTCCTCTGACCCAATAAGAGATGGCTACATATCACTGCATGTAATGTCATGTGTGTGGATATCACTAGTAATGTGTTTCATGCTTTTGACAGGTTTGTAGTAACATCTAGAACGGCAATCTAACAACCAATCCAAAGCTTCAAGTGAATTCCAAAATGCCGAGATTGCTGCTCTCAACATATTGTTCAAGAGAGAGTGAGAGAAAGACAGAAAGACAAATAATGGGGAAAGAGGATTTTTTTTTGTGAAAATCATGTAACATTCAAGACTGCAAATATGTAGGGGGATAAGAAGTGAGGGGTTAAGATTGCTGCCGTGTGCATAGCAGAGAAAGGGGGGATTTAACAGAGAAGGAGAGTGAGAGGGGGAAGAGTCATGTGAAAAATGGATCGGCAGTAGCACTCGCGAGAACTTGTTTGCCGAGAGACTTTCTTTCGTCATCAAGGAGACACTTGGTCCACGGGAAACACAAACACAAACAGATGAGAGAACAGTGCACACTGTATACTGTCTCTAATGGTCGGATTAGGATCCAGAGCAAAATTCAGCGACTGGGCCCGTGTTAACCCACATTACTCCTTCTCACGGTACATTGTGTGCTGGAATATCCCATAACTCCAGAATAACACAAGTCCAACACGTCACAGCAGACAAGATACCAAAACAACAACAACAACACACAAACTATATCATCTATTTTCTATCAATGAATCACTTTAAAAATAACTTAAACTTAAAAACTTAAACTTAGACCATAAGACGACCATGAATAAATAAGACGACCATGAATAAAACAGGAAATGAATATCTCATAAATATGGTTCGCTGTCACCAGACAAGAGCCATAGACACAAACACTGAGTCAGCATCAATGCAGGACAGCAGGGACTGTGCAATCTATTGGTTCAAAAAGAAGATACGTCACAAATAACAAATGAATACTGTGTCAAGCTCGTGCTGGCTTTTTATTGTATTGATATGTCTGATATGACTGGTACAACTGATCTGAGCCGTCGACATTGCAATGTCCCCACAGTATAAGTGCACATGTGGCATAAATAAATGTTCCATTGAGTAGAGATGAAAGAAAAGATGACGTGAGTCGTGAAGATACTGTTCGCCGCCTCTCCTGAATGAGGACGCAAAACAAATGTGCTGTGATGGGAACTACTAAAACAATACAATATGCGTGACTGTGGCACACAAAGCCTTTCATATTGGTAATAGTGAATATCTGTTTCCCTTGTGTGGTATTAATCAATGAGGCCATAACTCTGCAGATGCCAATGTGGGTTTAATAGCGGTGAGAGTCAGGTTTGTAGCTTAGAGAGGGTGAAGGTGAAATGTATACTGGGCAGAAGACAGAAGCCTCCCGCCCAGTTACCTTGACATGTACCGTGAACCCCGTGACTTTTGTATTTTGCGTCGCTGTAAACTCTCAGTGAAGCAGGACAGGGTGTCGCCGAGAGAGAAAGGTTACCCTACTTCAACAAAGGCACCCTGTCCCTTATCCAAATATACTTCAAGTGGGGAATGTGCTTATCTTGTGCTTTAGGCCCATGCATCTTTAACATGCCCTGCAAAAGGCTGTCATTTTTTGAGTGAGTTACAATTTTTTTTTTTTTGCTTTGCAATAGCCACAAGACTCTCTATTCTATAGCTTTGAAGAACAGCCTCTGTAGCCCCTTACTGGCAGTCTTGAAAAGCTTTGTCAACAACACGCCTGATGCTGAGCGTTGAGGCCACATCGGGGGAACAGCAGAATACATTTATCTAACCGAAAAAGAAATGGAGAGCCAGCAGTTTTTTTTTTTTTTTTTGTCCAAATCAGCTGACAGCACTGATGGAGTGAAGGAAAACCTCCGGCAGGGATTCGAGGGTAAGGCGTTTACCATGCGCCACTGGGGGTGGAAATAGTGCAAGGCCAGATATTCACACAAATTGTCTTTCTCATGAAATGCACATGTTTTTTTGTTTTTTTTTATAACACATGTGCAAACTACTGGAGGCGGTAGGTGACCTGTGAGGGGTGGGATACAGCAGCAGCAGCAGCAGCATCGCGCTGCAGCACTGAAGCATGTGCTGCTCTGTGGTTGGTTACGTTCGAACACACAGTATCATCAGCACCATCCGGCTCAACTTCCATCCTCACGCTATGGAGGCGCATCCCTCCTCGGCTGCATGCAGTTAATGCAGCAACAAAGTTAGAGGGCTGCCCGTGTTCCGCAGTGTGTGTTGAAAGAATGCACATTGTATTATAGCATCATGCTACGGTGTATGTCGTCCCCCCCCCCCAAAAAAAACCCCCCAACTAGTTCACAACTAATTCGTGCGAGTCACATGCACGCGGAAGATTACTCACCGGCGTTTTTATCACCCATGTCCCCTGGCGGCGCAGAAGTTGACGATCCTGGCGATGTGGGCTCCTGGTGTGTGGGGAGCGCGCTCGCTTCTTCAGCTGGGACGGCCCGGAGGGAGACGACGGCGGAGAGGAGAGATGCCTGTCTCAAGTGGTAGTCCCTCTGGGACCCGCCTCCTGAAGAGCGAGGGACAGACACTCCGGTGAGCTGCTGCTTACACCCCTGGACGACGGCAAGAGTTTCTGAGTACAAGGTGGACTGACGACTCAGGTAAAGAGGGAGGGGGATAGTGTGTGTGTGTGTGTGTGTGTGTGTGTGTGTGTGTGTTTTGCAGGGGTGAGCGGATGCAGGGTGTTCAATGTGTCCTGATGCGTCTTGTCAGGAGCTGTTCTTCCACTGTTGTGCTGAAACAGTGAAGCTAAACAGAAGCGATTTGTGTTTCCTTTTACAATTGGAAGTACCTCCAGTTCACACTGATGACTGTGTCTGCAGAGCTATTCTATTTGGTCTATTTTGTGATTAAAATCTGTTATTTTTCTATTCAAAGTTTACTGAACTTTCTATTTTTTTTTTTTTTACAATTCTTTGAGTCATCACCTCTTGATTATTGTTTTACAAAGCATTTGCATATTCTTGACACTTGATTAATTCATACAGACCAGAATGCTGCGTTTATTTCAGATTTTCCCGATCTTTCATGTCCACAACAAAATTCACCATAAAATATGTAGTATATAAAATCTGAATATATAAAAAATAAATAATCAGATTTTCTTTGTTGAATAAAAGAGTAAAGTCAACACTAATTATGTCTGCATTCTCTCACACACACACACACACACACACACACACACACTTAGCAGAATACACAGGATCTACAAAACTTTCTCAATACTTGAGCACATGTCCCAGTAAGGCCGCTACGTCGGTGACTGACTGTGCCAGTGTTGCACTTTTGACCGTCATCGTTAACATTTTAACCATTTCCTGCAAAACTGACAATAAATAATGTACCACTTCCAAACCTACAGTGCTCAGCTCCATCCTCACCCACCTGCCGACCGTATACTGCACCATGTTGCACAGTGATGGCAAAGGCAGATGATATTTTTTTTGAGGGTCATCAATATTAAATGAGTGAAAGGCTGATCAATAGTCGTGTCCTGGGCATCTGACTCGTTATTGTGCCTGTTATTTGATTATACTGCGTTAGGATTCTGATTTGTGTTCTGTACAATACAAAGACTGCATTCGAGTGAGACAGCCCTGTGCAACAAAGCTCTTGAGGAACACAAAGGTCCAGTGTGTTTCACATGTATTCATTAGAGCCTAATTCTGAAATTAGTATTTTAAACCCCCAGAAAAAAACAAGAAAAAAAAAATCTAGGTAAGTGCCTTTTTAATACACTTGTTCGATTAGAGTAGTTAGGGGTTGAAGCTGTCTTGTTGTGCAATATCCTCTGGTATTTTCAGTGAAAAACAGGATATTATTACTTATCTGAAATCCCAGTCAGTTTCCACTTCATGAATGTATAAATCAGCTTCTGCCTGCTGATTACCACAATCACACACTGACCCCCAAGTCTAAAAAAACAACAACAAACAAAAAACAAACAAAAAACAAGTGTGGTATTATCTGACTGGTCCATTGATCAGGGTCTCAGAAAGCTTCCCGTCAGCACTCTGATGGGACGCCATGCTAGCAGCTAGAGTTTCCTCTCATGGTATAAAAAGAACGTGCTGCTGGTATTAGATGTTTCTGGCCTTTGGGTTGAAATAGAAGCCTCAAGGCCAAATGACGTCCAGTGTCACGCGTCTGCCTGTGGATTCAAATCCCAGTACAGGGACACAATTTGAATGTCAGACTTGCTTTTGTTTTGCATTCTGACTTTGCATAGTTGCAGTAAAAATATATGGTGGGCCTAAATCAAATGACAAGTTGTTCTGAGTTCTGGTATCACACTTCCTGTCACATGACCGAGGCTCTGCATATACCCCTTTTGCCGACACAGGCGAAAACTGTTGGCGTCGTTTCCACTGCGAATCGATGAGAGGACCTGAAAGAGGACACCTCTGCTGGGATAAAAATGCACTGCATTGATCAGAAAGGAACCTTAAGTCCTCTACGGATTCCGACAGAGTCTGTGTGTGTGTGTGTGTGGGGGGGGGGGGGGGGGGGGGGGGGGGAATTTAATTATCCAAATCACAGCTTTTACCTGCGTTAACTCCTCCTGCCACTCAAATATTTATGATTCTCGCCCTTTTCTCTTCCTACCTTCTCTCCTCCCTCATTCTTTGGCCTCCCCAACCCACTCTGTCCTGAGCTCACTCCTATCACTGTCATCCCTCCCTGTCCTCCTCTGCCCCAGACCTGCACCCATAGGATATCATCTAACTTGGCAGTGTGTCCTTGGGACCCTACAGTGACAAAGGCATATTGCTCTCCTTCATTTGTACACTGTTTCTTTGCCCCCCCCCCCCCCCCTCTTTTTCTGATGACTAATTTCCTTGCAGAAGTGAGATTGTATTATAATCTCCCTGTGGGATGCACTATTGTCTGCTTCAGTTATTATTAATCACCTATGCAGCTACCATTACACTTTTTTTACTTTGTTCCCGCTCTATAACACCATCTCACAGCTCAATACTGTCCACAGCTACAGTAGCCCAGGGAGCCACATATTGCGTTGGAGCAGAGCCCTGTTCACTCTGCAGACACTGCAGTGCAGCCTCTCATGGTAAATTCTAAATGCTTCGCCTATTTGTGGAGTCACTGGCAGGATTCTGAAATGTTTGTGGAACTTGTCCAGATGCCAATAGTAACACCCAGGGCCATTAATACTGCTCAGCAATACCGGCCTCCACCACTTTCTCACTTGTTTTTAAAAAAAAATGTAAAAGTTTGGAGTGCCTACCAAGTGTTTTAGTAATGAGAAAGGGATTATAATTCTTTAGAATGTATCATACATCAACATATGTTGTTTCACAGTGCTCTCATCTTCTCCGTCTTCCTATTCTGCTCTTGACTTGGACTTTTTGCATTCATTTATTATTTTCTTTCTCTTATTTTTGGAAATTGATCTGCAATGGTGGGATTTGGATTCTTTACTTTCGTAAAAGTAACCAAACAAAAATGGTCCCAGGGTGAAAACACTTGCACAAGACAATGTCCTGCATTTAAAAGTACAAAGTTAATATAACATTGTGTTATTGGATTGCTTTTATCAATGACACCATTTCATCAATTATTAATTTTAACTCCTTTATACACTTTGATGTTATATAATGGTCGCCCCTTTTTCAGCAAGTTTTACTTATAACTAACATTAGGATGTCTCTGCACTCAATTGTCGCAGTAATCCTGACAGTCTAAACAATGAAAGAATAATTGAGAGAAGTATATCAAAATTCTACTTACATTCATCACTTGAGTAGATGTCGTTTCTTTCCACCACCGTCTCAGCTGTATATGTTTAATTTGCCACTAGAGGGAAGTGAAGTGAACCTTTGGCCCTTAATTTCTCATGTCAGAAATAAAATCTAATTTGAGCATATTTAACCAAGCTAGGAATTTGAGTCAATAGTTTCTATCCTTGTTGCGCACGCCCCCAACAACAAATTAACAACATCACAGATCTATTTATAATCTACATACATAAGTGTACAAGAACATCTGGTGGCAAAGAATGCTGAAATAGAAAAAAATGTATAAATTGTAATCGGTTTCTTTATATCTTTATAAAAAGCATACACCTCTGCATGTATATGTAGGCCTACACGAGAGTATGCATATCTTATACATTTATATATAACTATGAGTCTGAATTTTGGAAAATAAATTCAACGATATTTAGGCCAAATGACAAATTATATTGCTCGCCATTTTAGTTTTACGTGACTTTAACTAATACGCTGTCGTCTTTTCTGAACATTACAGAAAACACGAAGAGCTCCCGGCTGGAGGCCAGAAAGTCGGAGCTTTTAGACGAGTCCCTGAACTCGTCTTTAGCACCAGTCCGTCTGTGGGCGGGGCTTAGACAGGAGGTTGTCACACCAACATGGCGTGGAGGGGATGCGCGATGAAATGGATCAAAACAGAGTTGGTCGGGTCCCACAACACCGCGCCGCGGAGCTCCAGGTGAGCGGACACGAAGCTGCTCAGGTCACAAACAAGCAGCAACACTGACGGATGTGTGTGTGAGAGTGTGTGTGTGTGTGTGTGTGTGTGTGTGTGAGCGTGTGTGTCGTGCAGCAGTGTGTGATTACCTAACTGCTCCCACTGTCATTGTATGAGATCACGGGGCAGAGGACAACCGACCGCTTCATCCGCGGTTTCCGCTTTTCCTTTTCCACTGTTCACCTCGAAAAGGCAAAAACCTCGCGAGACTGAGTCAAGGCCAAATATAAAAGGAGTATGATGGAGTCAAGGACGAAGTCAAATACATTCAATTATGGGGCTGAGATACGATTAGATAATTAGCAAAAACCAAATGGTTTGGTCGCAGTAACAATAACACCACTATATCATAATGCAACACCTTACACACTGAAAAAATCGATTCGTCGATTGGTTCCAGCTGCTCAATTATGAGATTTTGCTGCTTTTCGTAAACTTCATAAACTACACGATAAAGAAAGAAAATAAACCGTTACAATCCTTCAAAATGATCATCGAGGTGAGTCAACGCCTCAAGAAAATAGGATCATACCAAGCCTCACAGTTATGGCTGTTATATTGCTTTGCTTTATATCATAAGGGTGTTCCTTTTTCTGTGTTTACCAAAGCTGTCGATCTGTGAATTCAGTTCAAATTCTTCTTCCTGTGTCTGCAAATGTTTGTTTTTTGTTTGTTTGTCAGACTCAGTTTCTACAACCAACAGAGGTGTGGTTTTCGTCGCGAAGCCAAAAGGCCGGATACAAAGAAAGGCAATGTCAGCCAAGAAACAACCCCTTCGCCCCATGAAGCTGGCACCCCGGGGCCCCCGCCTCCTCCCAAAGTCCGCAGGCTGAACCTCTTCAGACCGCTGATGTTCACAGTAGGGGTAGGTCCTCCCATTTTTGTTTGACCAGGATTATTTATTTTCTTTTGTTCTCATTTTTAAATTGAAACAAGGAAAATAGATGCGTGCCTTAATGTGGGCTTAGGACGGTGTGATGGCCGTGGATGTGGCCTGACTCCATGCCAGTTTACAGGTTGCTCCTTTGGTGCGGCTGCCATTCTGCAATATGAGACGCTGAAGTCAAGAGTCCAAACTGCAAAAGACGAAAAGGACTCAGAAAAGCTCTTACAGGTGAGGCTGTCGTTCCTACAGCACGTCACCAGCGTAACGGCCTCCGGTGCTTCAGCTTTCCTTTCGCACACCACCAGGGCTCCCAGGACACGGCACACTGGCATGACTGGTGGAACCAGCTCTCAGGCGTCCAGCGACAGCTCATCCTGCTCATGTCGATGGTGGACGACGTCTGGAGCAGCCTCACAGAGGGACAGAAGACCGTCACAGGTAGAAGAATTGAGCAAACACACTCATTTTGTTCCTGCGTTTTAGATTTCAATTCCAACGTCAACATATTTCTTCATAGGAGATTTCCTTGTCAATGTTTGCCAGGTATTATTGCGGTGAATGCCGTTGTCCTGTGTTTGTGGCGGATGCCCTCAATGCAAAGAAGCATGATTAAGTACTTCACGTCCAACCCGGCCTCCAGTGAGTGTGCCTCGTCTACCATATAAAACACCAAAAAAAGTTAAATAAATAATCATGTTCCAAGTTCACGTTCATTGTTTGCATCCATTTCCATCTCCTCCACCAGAAACGCGGTGCCTTCCCATGGTCCTGTCGTCCTTCAGCCACTACTCCTTTATCCACATGGTGGCCAACATGTATGTCCTGTGGACGTTTTCCTCAGGAATCGTCTCTCTCTTGGGGAGAGAGCAGTTTCTTGCCGTCTACCTGTCTGCCGGTGAGTTGATTACATTTAATCAGATCTCAATCCGGTATTGAATCACCGGTGACTCTATATCCTAACTCTTATTGTGTGTGTTGTTGTTTTTTCCAGGTGTGATATCCACTATGGTCAGCTACATGTGTAAAACAGCCTCTGGGCGTCTCTATCCATCATTAGGAGCAGTAAGATATTTGCTAAAATCTTCATACAGCTTAACCCGACAGCGATACAATAATTCAAGTGCATTGATCCCTCGTCTTGTCTGATCCATTAGTCAGGTGCTGTCATGGCGGTCGTGGCCGCAGTCTGTGCAAAGGTGCCGGAGGCCAAACTAGGCATAATCTTCCTCCCCATGGTGACTTTCACGGCAGGAAATGTAAGAAAGGCACAGTTTGTGTATCTAAGTGTGTGTATGTGCACTCATGGCTTTGCATGTGATGGGTTTAAAAAAAACATTCCCTCTTGATTCACCTCTTAATTGTAACCTGAAAGCAGTTTTTGGTAAATACATTCAACAAGGTGCTGACATTTCAGTGATGTGTTTCTGAAGCAGGCAAGAGATTTAAGTCTGCGCGTGAACAAAGTGATTTCCAATGTGAGAATGAGTGAATGTGAGGTCGAGATATCGTTGTTGTTGTTGATGGGACCTCAGTAAATTGTATATAACTTCTGCTTCCTGTCAATGGTCTGTTTCAAGGCTCTGAAAGCGCTCATGGCCTTTGATGCAGCAGGGCTTTTCCTGGGATGGCGGTTCTTAGACCACGCAGCTCACCTGGGCGGAGCCCTCTTTGGAGTGTGAGTGTCCCAATGTTCATTCATTTCCACTGGCAAAAATAACATCTAGTTATGTTTTTTTTATTTTGTATATTTTTTTTAAATAAGGAAGATTCAAAAACAACAAATTATTTCAAAAGGATGTTCTGTAGCTCGAAATTCAACAGGATCAGTGTTTAATGTTGAAGTGTCCTTTTGTCTTATTGTCAGCCTTTAGTCAAAATAAATGAGTAGTTTGACAAATGGCCTTTTTTTTACTAACTTTTAAACATCCCATTGCTGACGGCTCAATACTCATTGGTCAGGTAATACAGTAACTGTCAATGAAGCTGAAAGCTCCTGAAAAAAATATTAATTAGACTTGAAGCTATGATTATTTTGTCAAACTACTGTTTTCATGGTCAAGCCCTATTTGTCTTAAGTTTCTCCAGCAAATATGCTGGACTGTTGTAATGTGCTTTTGAAAGTTTGAGCTGCGCTTCAATAAGATGTATTTGTCATAAAATTATTTGACACTGTTCCTAAATTGATCAGTTACTATATAGATACCTAAATGGCCTTGTTGAAGCAGCTATGGCTGGAGGCTTTAAGTTTTCGGGTTGTCCCATCCTTCCCCATTCTTGTGAACGCAGGATCTCAGAATCGTGTTGAGGGAATTACATATAACTGCGTTGTAATAATGCTAGTTACTCTTGTTGTTGTTTTACACAACATGAATGTGGTTTGGTAGAAGTGCCTCACTCTGCTGTCATTAAGTGTCTCCATTTATCTTATCCTACAGATGGTATGTGGCATACGGATACAAACTCATCTGGAGAAAGAGGGAGCCACTTGTAAAGATGTGGCATGACATGCGTTCTCCAGGTGCTGGTGGATCCAGGCCGGGGGGTGGGCCTGGGGTCGGTGGTGGTGGAGGACCAAGACCACAATAAAAGACTGCAATGTCCCCCGGACTCCTTTATTTAACAAAATAAACCTGGAGGCCACAGTTTCCTTCAGAATACTTTTATCCACTGTGATGGATTTGGCTTTTATTGTTTATCACGTAATATAGTTTTTCATCCAGGTAAAGCACACAAGCTGATTTAATGGGAGGCGATTTTTAAAAAACGGGTCAGACTTCACACCTGGTGTCGCACCCCAGATGTTTGCCACATGGAATGAAACATCATGCTGCCACACAAATAACTCCTTCAAGCTCCAAAATGAAGGTGTCATCGCTCTCCTACCTCTTAATAATCTAAAGATGTTAAAACTTCAACTGCCATATCAGGGTTTTTTTCTTGTGCAGATCCAATCCAAGGATGAAATCAGTTGTTGAATTAAATGAAATATACATTCCTCTGGGTTGGCCTTATGTTGCTTTTAAAATTGGATTTTCAAAAACCATAGGTATTTATATATTTATATCATGAAATGAGAGATTTGTCAATATCAGTCATATTAGTCACAATATTTAACTTATTTTACACAATAGTGAGAAAAATCTATGTGTTGCCTTGAGTTAGCCAGAAGTTCTGACGGTAGGGATTGAAAAAGGGAGAACTCGGTCTTTAGTGACTTGATAGTCCATCCTAGACTTGTCAATTTCCCAATCATCTTCCCATTTAATTCATTGCTTTGGTCGAAGATACATATTTCAGTGCAATGTAACGGAAGAAAAAATGGAAAATATGCTTTAAATAAAAGCTGTCAAGTATTCATACTGTTATTGACAGAAACAAAATGCATCAGTACATCAGTCCCTTTGCTTGGAAGCCCTGAAACTACAGCGCAGACAACTCCTGAGTTCATTTTGTGTTTCCAGATTTAACAATTAAATTACTGCTATCACAATTATGAATTCATTCACAAAATCTGTTTGGAGAAATAGTGTTGGCTTTATTTATTTGACTAACATAACACAGTCAACGTTTGACAGTGTGCACATATATAATAAAAAAAAGAAAAATACCCATGCATCCAAAGCGCTGTACATACTGATATATCACAGACACAAACTTTGTTGGGGAAGGATTTTTTGGGCCTAAATTTACCTAAGAATGTATTTTCATTTATTTTTTATCATTTATTGTAAGTTTGTAGGGACTGTACACAAACTCAATGGAAAAATGACACATTCCATGCAACTATTAAAATCTAAAAGATCAGTTCAGTAAACAAACGAGGCAAACCAAGACCAACAACCGGTGTATATCAATCGTCTGCACAACAATCCAGTGCAAGTACTGAAGGAAATGCAACTTCGCCAATAATACAGATTACCTTTTCAAATATGGACACGTTGTGACACCGAGCCATGTGTAGAAAATCCTTTAGCAGTCTTTGCACTGGTCACAGGAGGAAAGTCCATCGCTGTCCTGCTGATGCCGTGGTGAAACTGCCCAGTGTCATGAAAGAAAACGCAAAACACTTTTGGAAAAATTCCAAACAGACAAGCAAAAATATTCTATAATATCCAAGGCCTTAAATCATGAACATACCACGAGGTAAATGTGATCAAATCGGTCTTCCAGGTACAGATCACGTGAACATGAGAAACATCAGCACAACTCCTCAGATCAGACTAGTGACAGTATTAACTAGTCAGACTTACCAGATTTCTACTTGGGTTTGTCTTCTTTTAATCCAGAACAGTCGGCAATGTGGCACTTCCTCAGCCTCTACTCTTGTGGTTAGCGTAGCTGGGGAACCCAAACTGGGAGACCATCAGGTTGGAGAAGCAAAGTGGCATGAAGCCATAAATCTGTGTCAGCCTGTTCAGACAGTAGGACCTCTGGAGAAAGTGTTCAGGACGGTGCCACATACCCCGGTACCCACTGTTGGCATCTTTTTCCAGGTTGCGCAGGTCCACGGGTTTAACGAAGACCCCAGAGGGTTTGTCGTTTCGGCCCACCGACTTCGAGTGCTTCCTCAGATACTGTGCTACGACAAAGTTCATGGCAATATCATCACAGTTCTGCGTATCGTCCACCAGTGCATGTACTGCTTGAGGTTGGTCCTGGAAGAGCTGCAGGTAGCGGTGGTGGAAAAAGGCAGCGCCGATCAACACCATGGAGTATCTGCGTTGAGTGGATTGAGATGAAAGTACATTAAGTGGCCTGACACAAAACATGTTAGTACACTGTATGATGCAGTGCATGAGGAGCTTTGCAAGCTAATGACAAATGGCGAGCTCAACTCACTTATCGCCTCCAGCCGTTTCTGGATCCTGCAGTTCAAAGCTGCCATAACTGAACACCCCTCCTGGTGTGGAGACATGTTTTCGGGGCACAAAACCAACAATCTGGTCTGGAAATTGCTGTGGAGCCAAATATAAAATATGTGTAAGGTGTAGTTACAAGTAGGAAAGGTTCAGAATGTTAATCAGTCTCATGAAAATTTTTACCTTCCAGACGGAGAAAGCAAAACTGATGTCGGGGACGCTGACCTGAGTGTCGTCATCCAGCATTAACACAGCTGAAGATCGGGCAAGAAAAGAGGCAAAACATATAAGTCTGTATAAATATCTTGGAATAACTCAAATCACATGCATTACGCAAGCTGTCAGATGAACCGACCATCAGTGTCAATCTCAGGGAACGCCTGTAGTCTATTGCGCATCAGATTGCCAGTCTGCTCCTTGAAGACCAAAGGGACTGGATGAGGCCCCAAGGAGTTCCATAACTTTAGGGGTGTCTGCTCCCCAATGTTGTTCCAGACTATGATAATCCGCTGAAGATGAGGCACTGCCTGGTAATGGTTAAGCAGTTGGAACAGAATGTCTGTGCGATTGTACGTTTGAATGATGACGGTGAACTTGTGCTCGCCCTGCGTGCCGTCGCCGCGGTGGCTCAGCGCGGGACTCTCCTTCTGTGACGTCGCCCGGCGAAGCACTCCCAGGACGTCGAGGCCTCGCTGGTCCTCTGCCGGGGGCAGCAGGGCTGTCAGGGCTGCACCCACCAGGAGGATCAGAAAGATGGGCCAAACCAGATGGGCTCGCCGGAGCCCCATGCAGCATCGGGGGACCCTGCGACACAGAGGGACACATGCAGCACATCCCATCACTTGTGATCTCCCCAAACATTTGAACTGGCTGTGCTCAACACATCACATGAAACACACACGCGTGTCTTCTCATTTTTTGGAAACACCTTCTTTGGATCAGACTGAGGACTGCATGTCCACATGAGGATTACTCGACACACTGGGCCTATTGGGAAATAAGTCAAAGAGGAAAGTCTGGTGCCCTGAGAGCCCCCTCCCCCTTTTCCTTAACTTAAGAAGAAAAAAAACATTGATTCTGGGACAATAGTTTTCATTGAGGGGTCCAGTATCCCTGATCACTTTCAATCACGTACTATATTTGTTCTGCAAACAAATCCAATAAACGTTAGCTTGCACATAAACGGCCTCATTATATAATGAGAAAAAAAACATCCTTGTTTAACCAATCGACTCACGCCACACTTCGTGTTTACCGAGCTTCCTCGCGATACAGTTACAGTTAGTAGTTGCAGCAGCCACACAGCACACGCTGGGATCGGCGTTTGTTTCCATAAGTTAGAACCGCAGATGTGTTGTGGCTAGAAGTTGGAACTCACCTCATGTTGTTGACACCGGAAACGACCCGCTCACTTCACTTTACATGGTCGCCATGTTGACTCCGACCAGAGAGCGTGAAGGGAAAGAGCGGTCGCATGCTAGCATTAGCCGTAACATAGCATGAGTTGTGGTCACGGCTACAAAATTAACAACTGTAGTAAATAACAAAAACCAAAAAATTGCCAATATGCTTAAAAAAAACATGGCTTGAGTCTGCATTCCCAGTACATTTCCAGTACATTAGCGTGCGTTGGTTTTCATTTGTTTGAGCATGCGCAGAGACGTTACACCATCTTTGTCCGGTTGGCTCGAACGCTTGACCGCACAGACTGTAACGTCGTTTGGATTTTCCGATGGAGGCTCATCTCCGCTGTGTCCAGACACGCTAACCTCCGAGGAAAGTAGCAGGTAAGAGGCGAAAACAGTCGTTCATAAAAACGTCAACATCTGAACAACTGAACTAGTTTAGTCCTAGAACGTACGAGACTAGTACGAGAAACTTGGTATAGTAATTGTCTTGTGAAGCATGCCAGTTGCAGGCAAGTTGCAAAGCGTACTGTAGCATGTGATTTGCATCAACAGCCAACAACTTTTCTCCTGTACAAGGTAGTTCTCCTCTTGGTTTTCTGCAACTTTTAAAATTTTAGAGAATTTGCATGAGCAATAATAATTAATAACTCCCCCCCCCCCCCCCCCCCCCCCCCCCCCAACATGCACGTTAAAAACCAGGAGACTGTTGATAATTATTCGAAACCATCTAGAATGTCTTTATGATTGAAACCATGTAAGAACATGGTATATTTGTTTTTTTAAAGCTGAATATTATTTTAGGCTTTTCACACACAGAATCCATCTTTAATTAACTCATCAGCCCCCCCCCAAATCTATTATTATTTCTAATGAAAAAAATATAATGACCAATAATTTTTCCTTTATTTAATCCAAAACTCCATCCAAAACGTTCCCCCTAGTTAAGAGTTGTAGTCTCACCAAGAGGAGACCAGCTATGTTTGAAGGGATTTTGGTCAAACTAGACTACAAGAATATTGTTACATACTATTCCAAATTAGAATTTTCAAAAATAAATTGAAAATAAATATTTTATTTACCCCAAAAAAGGCTGTAGTCTAACCAAGAGGAGCTGCTGCTCATTGTGTACTTAAGTCTGACTGGAAGGAGGCTCCGCTTGTATTTTAACCCTTGCTTTTCATTAATTTGTCGTGGAATTCTGAATCTGTGAATATCTTCCCAAATTTATGGCACTTTTGTACTTCAGGTTGCTCATCACTGTGAAATAAGAGGAACATGGCGTTGGCACCAGTGCTGAGCTGTCCAACAGTCCCACTTTCCAATGGTTTGCAGATCCCAATGTTTGGATTAGGTGTGTTTGATTGCGAGCACGTTTCTGACTTTCTTGTCTAAATTGTGGAGTATTACACACGTGTTAATAATATTCAGAAAAAACTGTCCAATAATTTTGATAGTCAAACAATACTTTGCCGAAACTGTTTCTGAAAATGCCAATCCTGCCAAAGAAAGAAAAGGGGAAAGGAAGAAGGTTGGTACACTTTGTCTGATAATGTCTCTCTCTGCCAGGCACATCTCATGATGGCGGATACTCCCATGATGCTATTGTGTATGCACTCACTGAGTGTGGCGTTCGCCACATCGACACAGCAAAACACTATGGCTGCGAGGAGAGACTGGGTAAAGCTATTCGAGAAAGTGGGCTGGCAAGAAGTGATCTGTGGCTCACCAATAAACTGTGGCCAGAGGACTACGGATACAAAGCTGCAAAGAAGGCCTGCCTTGACTCCTGCTCACGGATGGGGGTGGAATGTTTTGGTATGGGCTGTGATTGGTTAAGAATTGTGAAACAGAAACGTAACATAAACCGCTGTTTGGTCAGCTCAGTTTATTATGATAGTGTCTCAGCGTTGTATGCTGAGGAATGAACAATTGTATTTCTGTCTCCTGTTGTCTCCTCTTTCCTTAAAGTCTCTCACTAAATGATCTGTGCATATTTTCAGATCTGTACCTGATGCACTGGCCAGAGTCATTGAAACCTGGACGCTCTAACAGGGAGACGAGAGCTGAGACCTGGAGAGCTCTGGAAGAACTTTACAAAGAAGGTGCAGAACAAGGGAGATGACAGACCGTAGTTGGAAAGTAAAACGTGGCTATAGCAAGTGTTACTGGGACAGAGAAGTAAAAGAGTGGGGGTTCATAGCTCTGTCTCTGTCCTAGGGGTGTGCCGTGCGATCGGAGTGAGCAACTTTATGGTTCACCACCTGGAGCAGCTAAAGGAAGACTGTAGTCAGATGCCACATATTAACCAGGTGAGGCTTTTTTTTTGTTCTTCAGAAAAGTCTTCAATATGATGAATGTCAGAAAAGGAGGAAGGTTTTGTCCTTTTGTATTTTTCTATTTTTTGCTGAATGAAGGGTTTTCTAAATCTAAAGCCCAGATTTCTCTTGTGAAACGTATCGTATTGTGAGATTATTTCAGAGACTTTGCATAAAGATGGACGACATGACAGCTCGCAAAGCTAAAGCCAAATCATCTCGACCACCCCCCCTGGTGGTTGGCTGCAGTGTAGGTCATAAAACATTTTTTAACAGCTGGGACATGGGTCATAGCTTCTATACGTCAAATTACTTTTTTCCAAAGGTGTTTTCCCTCAGTTTGGAGTGTTAGTGTTCATTTTTCTGGTGAATTTGGTTGGAATTAGTTATTTGATGCCATAAATACAGAGTAAAATGTCATGGTCGACTGCTAAAACCGACTCGGGATAGCTCGAGCGCTTGTATCCGCAGGAGCGTGATCCCGCGGCTCTACTCCTTGATCACAACACAGCACCGTTTCATTTTTGTACAGGGGGAGGAAGCGGGGACGCATCATACATCTTAAAAAAAACAATCTATGGATTAGCCTCCCTCCCTGCCCCAGTAGCCTTCATACTGTACCCTAATCTTTTAGAATGCAATTTAGACAACATCAAAATGAGTGATCAAATAATAGAACAGGAAATGTCTTCACCAACGTGATAAGGGATGAATGAATGTCAGTGATGTTCTCCTTTCAGAGAAGATTCACAACTCTCCTGTGTGGTATACATGACATGACCCACCAGGTGGAGTACCATCCTTTCCAGCAGCCCAATCACCTGATGGAGTACTGTCGTCAGGAAGGGATTGTGTTTGAAGGGTACAGTCCACTGGCCAAGGGTCAAGTCCTCAGCGATCCCACTGTCCTCCGGATAGCAGAAAAGCACAGACGCACACCTGCTCAGATCTGCATCCGCTGGAGTATTCAGGTTGTCACTCTTTTCAGATATTCTCTGTCCATTACAATATGCGCCTGTCAATGCCCTTCAGCATTCTATTGTTATCTTTCTTCAGAATGGAGTCGTCACAATACCGAAATCCATCAAAAGGAAGAGGATACAAGAAAACTGTCAAGTGAGTTAAAAGTCCATTGCATTTGTTTTTTTTCAAATATCAGAAAATCTTTTAAGTGCTCCAAATTTATAAATATTGAGAGAGATTTGTTATGTTGCGATGGAAAAAGGAAGCAGACATTACATTAAATGTAAAAGGTTAGCATTCACATAAAAAGCTTGTTTCACATTTAATCGAATTGCTAAAAGAGGGCCTAGTCTGGGTTCAGAGGCAGACGACAAGAGGAATTTTAATTTTAATTTTTTGCATTTAACAAAGCTACTTCCTTACTGCCTTCCTTCCTTGACAACAAACGTCTCCTATGTGCTAGTTAAGTCTAAAGCCAGTTGTCTTGTTCTGTAGAAATCATGCGAATCAGTTTGATCTTATGAAGGCGAAATGTCACATTGTGTAATGTGATGTATATGTAGGTATTAGAGTATTCATTTAAATTTGTTTATGAAAATTAGTGGCAGTAAGCAAATCTACATCTCTTTCAGAAGTCCAGGCAGTGAGGTGATCAGAAACAAACTTACTTTTAATTAGAATTTCTCATTTTCTCATTTCACCCCTCACTTCTACTTCCTACTCCTCCTTTTCCTCTGCACACACAGGTGTTCGGTTTCCAGCTGGAGGAGGGGGACATGGCCGCATTGGGAAGACTGCATGATGGAAGACACGTAACTTGGGATCCAACAAATGTGGAGTAAAACAGAATGTGGGAAAATAAGTGTTCCTCCTGGAACTCAGTAACAGTTGGCTGAAAATCTAACTTTTATATTGAAATAAAATTCTAATTAGGTGTTTGTTCAATATCTTGAGTTGTCACAGTTTTCTTGGAGGAGAGAACCCCCCCCCCCCCCCCCCCCCCCCCCCCCCCCCGAAGTGGGTGCGGCTTAAGATGTGAGAAAGAGGCTCCAGGCAAATGAGCTTTACAATAAAAACAAGCTATGTAGAGCTGGTATTGCAGGTTTTGGATTTGCTGTCAGTTCGGTCACATTGCAACAGTCCTATAAGAAATTATGTCTTCTGCACAAGCTTGGAATTGTCCCACGGTAGAACTTTCAAACGGGGTCCAAATGCCAATACTTGGAATAGGTAAGAATCATTTTGTAATATTTTCAAACGTGTAACATTATGGGTATAATACAAAGCTGTAAACTGAAATGCAGCCAGAAGCACACAGGCCATTCCATGGAAAGTGAATACTGTTTGACAGAGATACTTTTAAAAGAAAAATGTACCACCAAATGTTCTAAAAGAAAACTGGGGAAAACGACTGCCTTGTTTTTCCCTTAAATTTGGGGAGCCAAACTTCACAGTTTCCATGGAATCATTTGTATTTTGTATCAGACGTGTTTTTCCAGTGACATCTCTGTGGATATCCCTCCCACAGTAGGTTGTAAAAAGCCAAACAATCTTGTCTGTTTCCTGTCTCTGAGGCACATCGCAAATTGGAGGATTCTCCCAAGATACTGTTCTGTATGCACTGCGTGACTGTGGCATTCGCCTCATCGACACATCAAAGTATAATGGCTTTGAGGTGCAGCTGGCTGAGGCTATCAGAGAAAGTGGTGTCCCCCGAAGTAACCTGCGACTCACCAATAAACTCTGGCCATTGGACTATGGATATGAAACTGCCAAAGCGGCCTTTCGGGAATCCTGCTCTCGGATGAAGGTGGAGTATCTTGGTATGAACAGAAAGAAAGCATTCCCCTCCTGTACAATTTCAAGGGACTTTTTTTTTTTTTGATGAACTCGACTGTTATTTTGTGACTATAGTCTGTTTGATTTGTCTCGTCATTGCCTCCCCCTCTGATGAAATCATCATCTGTCCTTTTCAGACCTCTACATGTTACACTGGCCAGCTTCGATGCAACCTGGTCGCTCTAACAGAGAACTAAGAGCCGAGTCATGGAGAGCCTTAGAGGAGCTTTATGAAGAGGGTAAAACGTACACTGAAATAAAAACATAAATAGTTAGGTACGTTACGCTATTGGCCAAACTCTTTGGTATAGATCTTTGCATACTGGCCAGGCCAGTCGTCCTGGTCTGTGTCTCTCAGACAGCATCAGAGTGTTTTTCAAAGGGGTTAATCAGTTGGAAGCCCTTTAGAGGGAGGAGCGTGTTTAAATTAGAATTTGCATCAGTTGATCCATTCACCAGGGTTGGTGCAAATATCTGTATTCATTTAATTGGGATACTACGGTCATCTAGGTCAATTACTAGGTCAGTGACACTTTCCTTCCCTCCTTTTGTCTTTGTCTTTGTACCTGCAGGGTTGTGTCGTTCCATCGGGGTTAGCAACTTTATGATTCACCACCTGGAACAATTAAAGCAGGACTGCACTGTAGTGCCACATGTTAACCAAGTAAGTCAGAAGCCCAGTAGGGGGGAAAAAGGCGTGGCCTTTGCTTAAATAACATACCTGACAGTGTTATAAGCATTGTTACACAAACTAATAATACCCATCATCAGGTGGAGTATCATCCGTTCCAGCAGCCTAATGAGCTGATCGAGTACTGCCGTCGAGAGGGCATCACATTTCAGGGTTACTGCCCTCTGGCCAAGGGTCAGGCCTTGAGCAACCCCACCATTTTCCAGGTGGCACAGAAGTATGGACGTACACCTGCACAGATCTGCATCCGCTGGAGTGTTCAGGTGATACAAATAAATCCACTGGAACCACAAATTATGACAGCGTTAGATTAATGTTTCATATCCGGTGTCAGGTTTTGATTTTAAAGTTCTATATAGTTGTACAGAATATACGTGCACACAGAAAAAATATTAGTATTAACATTTAAAAAATAATTTTCATCAAAAAAGATTTCTGTCATCAGTGTTATAGATTTTCCTATATTCCTCGCAGAATGGAGCCATTACAATACCAAAGTCAACCAAAAGGGAACGTGTGGTTGAAAACTGTCAGGTGAGTTTAAAAAAAAATAAAAAAAATAAAAAATCTCTTACTTTTGCAACTTTTACTTTCACAACCATCTGAACCGTCTGATCATTTTTACTTTTTTAACCACCTACCCTTTTATTTCCTGATTTTCATGCTCTTTCAGGTGTTTGGATTCCAGCTGGAAGAGGAAGACATGGTGGCTATAAACAAGTTGCATGAAGGGAGACATGTGTCCTGGGATCCAACAGATGTGGAGTAACCACAAGGCATATTTGCTGGAAAAAAATGCAAAAATAAAAGAGTAAATATGAGCGTCTCTTTCTCATATTTTATTTTTTATTCTCATCCCCTCTGGGTACGGAGGTTATGAAGCCGTTCATACAATTTGAATGGACATTTAAGTAATACAGATGATATTATTTTACAGCGTGCGTTCATCAGTGATTGAATCCATCACATAATGTCACTTGGCAAAATCTTCCATCATAAATTTGAGACAATTTGCTTTGAAGTTGAGACGCAACATTAGAGATCAGGCACCCCCCGGATGTATAGGTGTAATATGTATGAGTGAGTGCATTTGCGTAGGTTCGGGTTAGGTGTCGGGTGTCGATGTTTGGTTTTGGTGAGGTTTGTTGTTCAAAATATCTCTATAAAATATAAATGTATAGTAAAAATTAATAAAACCATGACACAAACGCCACTCAGAGTTAGCAATATCATTTAATCTTTTCCCCTCAGCTTAGAATCACTGTTGTACATAAGTTACATTTGTTTTCTCAATTTCACAGGTTCATTTTTTTTTCCACTTCAAACTTCCAGTTTGACCTCCCTCTCGTATCTAACAAAAAAGCAGATTGTATTATACAAAAATGCAAACCAATTTTCACACAGTGAATTCTCTTACAAAGTCATAAAATGGCGTAATAATGGCTACATCCACATTGGAGGAAGATAATTCTAGACATTCCTTAATGGAGTATAATATACATATAAAAACTTTTTTTCTTGCTGAAATCAAACCTGTACCTTAATTTAAGAGATATTTTACATGGGAGTAATCATATAAAAAAGCCATTTGCGAATTTTTCCCCAGAAAGTTAGGGAATAAAATGTGAGCCTCAAACAGCAGTAACAGAGTTCAGTGGTCAAGGGCGAGAGTGGAGGGGTTAACTAGTCATGTAAATTTGGGCAAGAGGCAGCAGTTCCCCTAAGAAACAAAAACACAGTAGATTGAAATGAACATTTTTTGCTACCTAATACATAGTAAACCACCCCTTAAGTCATGGTATGTCAGTTCTGCTAAGCTAAAGGCATTTCAGGCTCATTCAGACCTGCATAGACCTGTCAGGTGGACTCGACATTGTGATAGTTTTGGTTGATGGGACTTAAGAGAGAATGAGAAACAACATATTGAATTAACACCAATGAATGCTGCCAATTCAAAGCTAACCCCCCATTTTCCCTTTTATAAGTCAAGTTACTCAAAGTCCTTGACAGCAGAATTAAGCTCGGCTGCCAATTTCGAGTGAATAGTTGTCAAACGGAACAAAACTACCGCGCGACCTCAGACACTCGTGTATCTCACTCGCTGTTGACGACACATCGGGTCAGATAATGCATTCACTCAACTACTACAGAAAGAAAACAATACAAACCCAGCTAGGTTGACAACATTTCCTTAAGTAAAAAAAAAAAATAGCATGAGAGATTTGCGTTACTGCATTGTTGCCGTTTGTAAGATTTTTCAAAAGGGTGGGGGTGGGCCGGCTAGAGTCCATCTACGTACACTTTTTTAGGGCATCTCACAAGAGGATTTAAGGCCAACCTTTCATTAGAGACTTCCTGAATATCCTTTTTGGGGGAGGGGAAGAAAAAAACCCCAACACTTGTCTAATACCTCAACACTATCACCCAGTACAGCACACTTGAAGGGAGAAAAAAAAAACTTAAAGTCAGGGTACATTTTCTACAATACAATCTAGCACACACAAAACTTCTCCATAAATTTATCCAAAGTTACAGAATTTTGTCTTCTTTGGAAGCATAGTCTATAAAGAACATCTTTGTTTGAACACAAACGATTAAGTGAAAACACATCAATGCGCACAGAAGTCCTTCGTCTGGGAAAGGATAAAGTCTGTGTTGGCAACCAGTGGACAGAAAACAAATTTAAAAAACAAAAAACAAACAAAAAAAACAACATTTTGCTGATTCTAAGTAGAGATCATTTAATATAAATGCTGAGCGAGTAGAATAAGAGGTGGCACGTTAATAGTGCTTTAGTATATTAATGTATGTATACATACTCATATGTATAAGTGAGCTGTGTACCTAAACAATAAATGTAGCCAGAAAAAAAAGAAAAACCAGAGGCTTGAAGTGTGGTTGGTAAACTAAAAAAAGAAGATCACCGCTCGGATTAATTGGAAGAGATGCCCGTCAAGCAACCCAGATGAGAAGGAGACACAAAATCATTTGTGTTTGAATTGAATCGACTCATCAGTTATCAGGGATTCGTCCGTTTCTCAGTGCCCCTTGTCCGACTGTAACGGAGGCCCGGGCGTTAAAACAGAATGACTTGAGTGAGAGCATCTCCTCCATCTTTCAACCGTTCAAGCACAAGGGCTCTTTTGCTCTCATCAGAGCTGTGAGATTGTTGTCGGTCATGCTAATTGTTCACAGAAGGCAAAGAGCTCAGTGTTGAGCATCAGCAGTAAACAATTTACACGATGGAGAAAGAGCAATAATAGTGGGAATGGTGGTGATGATGACTCCAAGTTAAGACGAGTTCAATGTGATAAAGGGACCAGAATGTTGTACTAACCAATAAAGATTCCTTAAATATCAATGATCAAAACTTAAGTTTATTTTGTCAACCCTTCAGTAGCCAACGGCTACCATGGAATGTCAGGCTGCACGGCTGCTTGTCCGATGTGGTGATCAACACCGGCACACCCCAGGGAACTGCCCTGTCACCATTTCTGTTGGCCCTCTACGACTCCTCCATCGTCAGCCGTATCACAGATGATGAGGAGGAGAGCAGAGACCTGATCGAGAGCTTAGGGAGGTGTGAAACCACCAAGGAGCTGCTGGTGGATGTCCGACGTAAAGGGAGACCTGCACCCACCCCGGTTGTCATTATAGGGGCAGTAAGCGATTCTGGAGGAAGCTTATTTCTCTTTTTTGTTGTTTTTGTGATTTTACTCTTGGTATCCTCAGTTTAGGAGTCCAACGCACTAACCACTAGGTCAAAACCGCAGAGTTGCAGCGCAACCTGCCAGCACGTCTCTTAAGGTGTTGACGAGTGATGTTTACAAACTGCACTCAGTGTTGTGTGGTCCGGTCCACACCATTTTTTAGTGTTAGATTTACGTTGCCGGAGCTGAGCCGAAAACCTTGATTTTTTTTTCCAGCACAAACACAAAAGCGACAGCTAATGGACGGGAATTATTCGCCGAATTTTTACAAAACGTGTTGGTTTAGAATCGCTTGTTGCCCCTTTAATGGGTGAGGAAGCGGAGATGGTGGACTGCAACAAGTTCCTGGGGGTGCAACTCAACAACAAACTGGACTACTTGGACAACACTGAGGAAGCTGTGGCGTTGGCAGACTGAACGAGCTGGTGAGGAAATCCAGCTTTGTGATGGGGATGGAACTGGAAAATGCTGAGGCAGTGACAGAGAAGAGGATAAGAGGAAAGTTGATAGCAATTATGGACAACCCCTCTCATCCCCTCTGTGCTCAACTGAGGCAACTCAGGAGCACGTTCAGCCACGAGCCTCAAAGTGGTCGAGAGGCTCTTTTGTTCCGTCAGCCTTCAGACTGCACAACACCACAGCGCCCACCGTCTAAGTCTCCAATCTGAAAGTTAAAACGCACAATCAAAATGTATATTTTTATTTTGCACCAAAGCCTACTTTGCACTGTGCTTGTTGTATTGTAGACTTTGCATTGTATATCATATATAGAATGTTGGTGTTGTTGTAGCCAAAAACACTACAACAGCCATTTTTTAGTTTGACATTTAAGTCTGGGTTTGGGTTGTAAGCCTCAACCCCCCCCCCCCAAAATCGTAACAACGTAAAGCATGAAAAAAATAAAACAAAAGTCAACAAAAGACACAAGGGAAGGCAACTTCATAGAAGTTAGGAGAACAAATGACGAGATAATCCCAATGGGGAGGCCTTCTGTGTGGCTAGATGAGAAGCTCTGAGGAGGGAAAAATATATTTTTTTTTTTAACCCCTGACGTTATAAAGTCAAGATGCACTCATTCATCCGACTCCTGAAGCAGAAAGATGTACCCAAAAAAAAAACAATTGAGCATGCTGCGAAATATTTCACAACATAGATGAACAGGACTGAATGCAGTCCATTTGGAGCGCAGGGGAAAGGCATTGTAACAGAACCACATCAGGTCACACCATGACCAAGAGAAACACTGGTACATTTCTCTCATAGAAAACTTGTTATCAAAAGGTTGTTGCAATCTTTAAAACAGAATGCCACAATTAAATATAGAATATACTGCTTTCAAGTATGAAACAGATATATGATGTGTTCATAAAATGCATTAATAAAAAAAGAGTCATACTTCCTGTGGCAGGTGAGGAAGTGCATGTGGTGCAAAGGTGATGTCTACAACATCGTGCAGTTCCTGCTGAATACTGGTAGAACATTGTACCGATTTTCCCTCCTCAGACCATCTACATCTGAGCAACCACTTTTTTTACGATTCTGGGGGTGAGAACCATACAACACACCTCTGCTGTGTATGGCGAAAAATAAATCTCATAACGGTCACAGATGTGTATCACATGATCTACAAATGAAAACTAAAGAGTTACAATTCTGTGCAATGATTTCTGCATTACTTTGGGTACAAATCCACACACAAAAAGATTTTTAACTTCAACTTCAAGAAAAAAATTATTCCAACTGTGAAGTTGAAGTTCAAAATCTGTCTGTAAAATATTAGTATTTATACAGTTTGTGACGCGGGCATTTGTCAAACTGTGCACAAATTGCTTTGTGTTTGTGTGGATTTGAACACGATCATTGTACGCCTTTTTTCACTCGTAGATCACGTGATACGCATTTGTGACCATTATGAGACTAATTTCTCTCCATAGTGGTTCCCTACATAACCTTCACATATCATGAGAATGTAAGAAGAGAAGTTCTTCATAGTGCATGTGATGTGATAGTGCTTATTAACTCCTCTGCAACTAACCGTTCACTTACATGTATGCGCGGACAATGAAACCAAAAATCTTATTTGGGGAGAATCAATCAAATATTTGACTACGCTTGTGTGTTTATTAAAGGTTGGACCAGGTCTATCCTTTCTGAATGAGGTTAAGATAATATTGTCAACATCACCACCATTTTTCTCTTTCTGGTTTATCTACTATGAGCCTTGTTAATCTATAATCCCAGTACAAAAAAAAAGAAGAAGAAAAAGAAAAAACACAAGAAATGTTATCATATGCCCTGGTTTCCAGGCAAGGAAAGTCATTAAAAAAAAGCTCATTCACAGAACAAAAAGAAAGAAAATTCATATCACGGCAGATACTGCTCATCTTCTAAATAGAATGGGTGTATGTGTTGCCTGTGCATGCTTTTCAATCGAGCATTTTGAGTGTGTGTGCGTGTGTGCGCGTGTGTGTTGTGTATGTGTGTACTGCCTAAGAGCAGGAATGGACGACGCCATTCTTCTGCATCTCTGAACCAGTGGCACCTGGGTCAGAACACAGGCTCAGCGTAGACGTCTTGTTGGTCAGTGACAGCATGGACCCGCCTACTGCACTTTCTTGCAGACTGTTCGAGCCGTTTGACACCTCGCTGACAATGGGGACAAAGGACCAGAGTGAGAACTGGAGAGAGCTGAGGCTAATGAATGGAATACATGAAATTTACATATATTTACCCAAGAGCCAGCGAGATTTCTTCCAGCTGAGTCTTGTGCTCCGGTTGTCCATTCTCTGCAGGTTTCATCTTGTACTGCTGGACATCATGTGCTACTTGGTTTTCCTGGTTTGGTATTGAAAAAAAACATGCATAGTTGCTATTATTGTTGTATAAGTGAATGTGCTTTTAGTTTTTTTAAGTAGCCAGATGGTTGTTTAACACAGAAGAGGCTTAAGGGACTATAAAAGATAACTGGCTTTGCATCATATGTATTGTCCCGTGACTATTTGATAATAATTAAATTAATATCCCAAATTCCATTCAAAATAGGAACTTTGAATTCAACACATTACAACTTCTTTGGGCCTGTGTAGCTGGACTGTTGAGCACGTCCCTCTCCTTTACCATAGCCATCTCTCGGGTCCTTTTGCCAATCTCTCTCTCCACCTGGTGGAGCTCCAGGCTAAGCTGTTCACTGGAGACAGCCGTTGCACTCGCTCCCCCTGCTGGCCACTTGGGCTGTTGTTGCTGCTGGGCGGCTGCGGCTGCAGCGGCAGACTGGCCCTGGTGGGGCTGCACACCCTGCTCCCTCTGCAGCATTAAAGAATTACTGGCAGCCTGTAGTAGTGAAACAGGAAGTGAAGTGGATGAGTGTGCAATCTAGCAATTTTTGGCAGTGATCAGAAGAAATACATAATGAAATGGGAAACTTTTTTTTCAGCATTTGACTATTTTGATAGTGACTTAGCTGCATGACTTATATTTATCACCATAATTATCGTGTTATAATGGCATAAGCAGTATGAAGTATGAATCTCAAATTTATCCAATCAACTCCTCAGTCCCTCCAGGAAGTCACAGGCTTTTTTGGGGGATTGTTGCAGCGCAAAATGACAGATTTCTCTACAGCTATCCTAAAATATTGTGATGCATGTTGCAATGTTTTAAGCAACGAAACTACAGGAGCAAGAGCTTGTATTATCACACCATGTTTAAACATTTAAAACATACTTAAGAATCTTAATTCTTCAATTATTTTCTCTCTCTCTCTGACACATACACACTACCAATCACAAACTATGTTCGTTTGTGGATTTTGTGTAATAGTTGCAATGATTCGATAAAATAGATTGCTGAATTTGTGTTGATTGCTGTGATCTCGAAATCCTGAAGGTCCGGTTAGTCAGAGATCATACACACCTCCATGCTGTGCATCTGGGTCTGTTGGGTTATCTGCTGGTTGACCTGCTGCAGCTCGATTTTTAACTGTTCTCTGTCTGAGGCTGCCATGGGTAGGCTGCGAGGGTGACATACAGCAAGACATTTATATAACTGCTTCACAATCATCTTAGGCCAAAATCTTGCACTTTCATACATGTATTTCTGTTTTTTTCAACAAACATGATCGCTATTATCATCATATGAATACACACACGTACACCGACGCAATGTTTAACTGTAGTCAACATTAAGATGATGAAGAGAGGAAGAACAAATTAGGGTCTCACCGCTCACTGAAGTGTCCCTGAGAGGAGGAGGCAGTCTGGTGGGGGGGGTATGAAGCTCCACCCCATCCTCCATGGCCTCCATATGCGTATTCTGCTGTTGGCGAGGGGGAAAAAATGGTTTTCAGAAATATTTTCATGACAAACTGGAATGATGCAACACATAATACGTGAAATTACATTACAAAATTCAATTTAAGAGGTGGGAGTCGTCCGTGTGAACAAAATTAGTAGATGATTGGTTGTTAATAACTCATGCAGATCAAACTAAACAGAAGAATTGAATCATTTAATATTCTTTGAGAAAAAAGTTGATAACATTTGACATTAGAAAGGAGATCATTTACACAGATCAATTAGGATTAAATATATTACTTCCCATGCATAATGAGTAACATCCTACTCAGCATGAGTATAACAACTATACAAACTTTCACTGTAATATCAAAAGAAAATGCACAGTTAGCTGAATTAGAGATATGATATGCAGAGATAAAACTTTTCTGCTGATGCACCGATCGATGACCGTGTTAATCTGTCATTAATGGTTTGTTGTGCACGTGGTGTTTTACCTGACATGGCCATATGTTTAGAGTTTGGGTTCTGAGGCGTGGAAGCCATAGCCTGCACAGGGCCAGTGGTCTGGTAGCCCGTCTTTGAGGTGCGGGAGATGGCACCAAAACGTGATACAGTGGGCTGGGGACCAAATGGGATAATGGGGTCATCGTCCTTCACTTCTGTGCCCCTCCGAGGAGCCTCTAGTGACGGATCCCTCAGGCCCTTAGCCTCCACGTTCTGACAGAGACAGGGAGAGGGAGAGGCGAGTGTGAAGAGAGAGCAGGTTATGATATGCGGAGATTTGAGGAAGAGGCAGAGCGAGCAACAAGTTCTTTTATGGTGGAACTTGCGTGGTTGAACAAACATTGATTTTGTTTGTATTATAAAGAGAACAGCTAAATGAAAAAGCAAACTTGTCAGTCATCCTTGATTCAACTTGGTGAAACAAAGTAAAAGCTAATTCAGTCGGTTACTGTATATTTTTACATTGAATTCCAATGCTGCGTCACTCTCGACAGAATCACAATGCACACAAGAGCCTCACATTTTCCCGTCCCAATGTCTACACAGGAACTACTGATGTGGTTATGATGTTTGACATGTGAACTCACCATCATCTCCATGGTTCCAGAAACCATAACATCTTTGGGTTTGGCATCCTTTGTGCCAATGTAGGAGCCAATGGTTTCACAAGACCAGGGAGAGTATTGTCCTGCGTAGTCAGACTCTCTGCATTTCCCCATGGTTTTGGAGTTCTCTTCGCCGTACTGCAGACAAAACATTCAGCAAGACGGTGCTGTCACTAATACTTACAAGCATTCCCAGTCAAACTTTTTTTAAACTATTGCACAAACATGTCAGTTTTACAGTTTAGCATCTGTGTACGATATAAACTAGTCACAAATGGATAGCAAATTCCCTCTGTGCTGACCTCAGGAGGGTAGTCGCAGGGGAAGGGGTGAGAAAGAGTAGGGGATGCGGCGAATGGTGGAGGGGAGATGACCTTCCTTTCCTCTAGCTGGGATAACAGCTCCTGCCGACGTCGGTGCAGATAGTCCAGGCTGGGCTGTGGACCACTATACGATGGCCCCTAAGATCCATACACACACACAGAGAGAATTATTGCTGCTTATCTGCTTACAGTTAACTTAGTTTTTCAGTTTAACCATTTACCTTTATCTCTTTGCATCATCATGCTAGTTAAAAAAAAACCTCAATGTACTCACCCTGACATAAGCCCTCATGGGTGGAGCCTGGGCACCTGGTGGATAGTAGCCATCTGGTGGGTATCTATCGCGGCCACTGGGCTCCTGGTGGTAAAGTGAGTTTGCCTGTCCAGCTGATGGCGGGGGAACATCCAGAGGCGCAGGACTCATTCTGACCAGGTTGTCCCTCTGCGATGGGTAAGGCTGTGGGGGAGGTGGTGGACCAGAGTAGGTTCCGTGGCGTCCTCGGTCATAATGTGGAGTGTGAGGGTAGGAGAAGGTTGGGCCAGAGTGAGGGGCCTGATAGGGGCGCTCTGGAGGGCCATAGCCAGGGTAGGGATCCTGGTAAGGGGGTCCTGAATCATTGGAGGGAGGAGGATTACGGATGTAATCCCGATGAACATATTGTGGCGGCTGCTGGTAGGGGTATCCTGAGAAAAATAGAGAAATACAGAAGACTATTATTGACATCACTTTTGTAAATGGAGTAAGGGTAAAAACAGATGACACGGTTTCATTCGTCCCACACACAAGAGTCCAATATGCATTATTCAGTTAACTTGACACTTACCAGTGGGGTACTGCGGCGGATCGTACTGAGAAGCAGAAGGTGGCGGGCGAGTTTCATAGCACATCTCAGGGAGCTGCGGCTGAGGGTACACTGGCGAACTTCTGGGTACCACAGGCATGTGCTTCATCCCAGAGAGGTGGTCCGCTGCCATCCTTTGGTGGGCCATGGCGTGAGGTGGTAAAGGTATACCAGGTTTGGGGTCCAGACTAAGGGATTAAAGAGTTTGGGACATAATAAAGTTTCTGGGTGAGTCTAACCCTGGTCTCAATAATACTTTCTTGGCGACTCTACTCAATAGCCTGAATCATTAAACAAGAGAGAAGAAATACAGTGCAATCCGCTGGTGTCAAATAGAATAAAAAATTATGTGAAATTATGAAAACATCCTTGCAGAACATTATTATATAGCACATTTTTCATAATTGTTCTTTAAATTATAGCAATATGATATAGGTGTGCTATCTGAATATTATTTAACAGTATGTGATTATGAGTCATAACTTTTCATTCCGGCAAGGGAATAGAATATGGTATAATGTGATTTGTCTATTATGAGCTTTTAACTTTTATAATATTTATTATATGCCTTAATGTTCAAGTATGTTGTGGTATGTGTTACTTAGTTCCAGCACGGGGTTATTTCCATATGTGTTTCATATGTGAGGCTGAGTGCTTCCAGATATTGGCTATAAATCTGTCATGGGTTACTATCAGCTAAACTGACAGGGGCTCCTATGTTCTTTTGAATGGTATAAAAAGGGAACTTTCACTTTTATCTGAGGGAATATCAGCTTGTATAGCTGAATGCAGAGGGAGAGAGGGAGTTTAGAGAACAATACTCACATATCAGGTGGTGATCCAGGCGCACTGGGACTTCCTCCATCCATCTTCATGGGCTTACGCAACAGCTCGTATGGGACATTGTCAGTGCCACGAGCAATGAGCTGCGGCAAAGAGGGTGCAATGCTGCCATTAGGGAGGGGCGAAGGCTTCCGGGTCACTGCTACATCAAGAGGAAGGCCGTCATCTGGCATGAGCCCTCCTGGCCCAGGGAGACGCGCTGCCAGGCGCTTGTTCATCTTGCGATACCTGATGAGCGAAAGACACAGCACAAATTGCTATTTTGGATGCAGGAGAAGAAGACGACGTGGGGTTCAAGTCAGCTGCCATGCCATAATCTAAAATTATAAACAAAGCTTTATGTTGATATTTGTCACACTCACTTCTCCAGTTCTTCCTGAGAGTGAGCAAAAGTGCAGCTGGCTCCACGGGGACAGCCTCCTTTCTGCTTCATGTCACGACACATGTATGTCTTGTACTTGCTGTGCTGGGGAGGCTAAAAAGAGACATTAGGTATTAATGAAATACTGAACACTGGTAAATGGAGGTTTCACCATAATGACACAAAACCAAAGTTGTCTGGCATGAAAAAGAAATGCAAGGCAAGCTGTTAACCGTCAATACTGCTAATACAATACATTACAATAAAGGCGGATATCGACAACAATAATTTTAACAATATCATTTACCAAATGCATCAGAATTGCTAAGATGTTACAAAATAAAAGAAAAATCAACATCATGAGCTGAGCTGTCATAACATATTTCTACAAGTCTCTGAAAGTACTGGAGAGAATAACATAATTTGTGTTCCCAGCTCTTTTCAAATTCAGCTAAAAGAACTGACCTGTTGGGGATCAGCTCCCTTCTTGCTGTGGTTCTGGATGAAGTCCACCAGGCCGTGCACCACTGTCTTCACTGCTACCAACCCCTTCTCGAGCTGCTCCCATGTAGGAGGGGGGGCATCTGGGGAGACGGGGAAAAACATTTTATTTAAATATTTAAAACTCGAAGGCAATCCACACTATTGGAAGAGTTTATAGCGATGACTATTCCAAATGATGCCGCTTTAACGAATAAACCTAAATAAATAAACGGAGCAGTCCACTTTCCAACTCTGCCAACCACCTCCCTTGACCTCACAAACAAATATTATCTGGTTAGGATTACAAAATGGGGTGTTTGAAAAGGCAAATGATTACATTAAAATGTACCTTTTTGAAGCAATAAAAACAAATAAACAATAAATAAAAAGACCACATCTATAATCTACCCTGCTTGTTAACATAAAATATGTACTGGAATGTGCAATGGAGAAACTTTTAAGAGAGATTGGATTTTAAAATGTGACACCTTTTTGTGTGTCGCAAAAAACCAAGAACCCCAAGTTAGCTTGTTTCTTACCAGGACTGGGATCAATGTTGGCCAGTAGTTCCAGGTGGGGCCGCAGTCTGTTGAGGTTGGCTGGGTCACCAGTCCTCTGCAGCGCGATCGTCAGCTCTTGGACACTTTGAGCAAAAGATGCCGGGGTCTGCAGCTATGCCAGATAAATAGATGAAATAATTAAAATAATAAATAATTATTCATTAAATATGTACTGTATGCACAAACAAACGTGGGGCACAAGCAAAAACTTTGACCTTCTCTTACACACCTTATCTATAATAGACTGCATGTGTGACTTGTGAGACTGATCTCCATATAACAGAGAAGACCACTGGTCAGGTGCAATGCGCAGCCCTCCCTCCATGGCAATCTGAACAATCTGAGAGTCATGCTCGCGCCGCAGAGCCTCGTAAGTACGAAACTCCTCTTTCAGCTGCATCAGGGATGAATCTTCATCACGTTTGGTCACCTACGTAGGCACAGAAGAAGAAGTTAGTTGAATTTTTAGGTCATTTTTCTACGTTTTACACTCATGTTGATTTTGCCAGCTATTTTTGATTCAGTTGAAATCAGAGCCGTGACAGAAAACTAGTAACTTTCATTCATATTTAGTCATTTTTATTTTTGTAAGTTATTAGTCAAAACAAACATACAGAGAACAACCAAAAAAAGCATTTTAGTCTAACTTCATCAGAAGAGCTTTCAAATAAGATTTCGTCCAAATGATTTTAGCAATTACGTCTGGATGGATGCAAAAAGATTAGCAGTTACGATTCAATTTAACTATCAAGAAGTAACATGACAAAATAAAACCCTTCACAATTAGCCCTGCAATTAATTCAACACTAATTTCTGGAAGACTTAGTCAGGAGTGTGCCGGGACGTTTATTTCATTCTATAATTGTGTAGGCCTTGGTGTTAGTGTTGTACTAGATTGTGCTATACAGGAATTGTCTTTATAATAGGTTGTAAAATACCATGTAAATCCACTTAAACAAATATATAGATACAACATTGGCAAATAATGTGCACACAAAGCAAACTTCAGGTTTGTCATTTTCTTCCTAGGGGATTTTGAAGCTGCAGGGCCTCGCTCCCAAAGATACTACACTACACAAGTTAGTTGACCGCAGCAGAATCGCCAGAACAATGATTCAAGCAGACAGGGAGAGAAATTTGTGGTGCAGCCATTCAAAGAAGGACATTTTGATTATGTAATTGTTTGAAAAAAAATGCTCTGTGTTCTCTTCTCTTTCTTCATCAATGAAAATGTAGAGGGATCGTGGCTGACAAAGCCCCAGCTAATGTTTGATGACGTCAGTGCCGTCTCATCTGGGTCATGAAAAGGGTCGTAGATGAACATATTTTGTCAATTTAAATTAGCACACTTTATACTATTTTATACTGGGTCAATTAACATTGATATTTAAAATCAGTCAAGTCAATAGGGTCCACTGTGAAGCAGCACCACATGACCTACACAATTTGTCATGAAATTGAGCAGAAATTTCTTCTGGTTCTCAGCCAGAGACATACCTTGAAACAGGAGGCCCTGTAGAGGAGCTGCACCACATGGCCTATACTGGTTTTAGAAGCCTGTGGGAATCGTGGCTCAAGTCTCTGGACTACAAAGAGAACCAACACCTTCCTGGACAGAGCAGAACCATCCTCTAGGGCAAGAAGAACCAACTTTAGAGCTTCCTCCTGCATTGCTGAGGGAGGAAAAACACAAAAAGAAAAATCATGAGTAACAGTTGACAGTCAAAGAGCCCAAGAGGCTTGAGGACATGTGGAACGGGCTCATTTCACCTTGCAGGTTATGGAAAACTTTTTTTTACCTGGGCCGAGAAACTGACATCCCCGTGCGCGGACAGCAGCCCACAGATTGGAGGAGAGCTGCTGAGGATTCTGGTGCTGCAGGATGAGTTCGGTGACAGTTCGCTCACCAAGAGAGCGGGCAGCTCTCATGGCTCTAACACGGCCCTCCTCCTCCACCAGCTGGCAGTGGACCAGAGTTACCAGTTTCCTCTGCATGGGTCGACTCAGTATGCTCTGGGCCGTGCTGCTCAGACCCACACCTGGTGAGAGATTAGGTAAGGCCACAGGTAAACCAAGGGAATAATTACAGAAACATATCATTGTATTATTACCGCACTGATATCAATGCAGAAAGAATAATAATTAGAAGCGCCCACTCAAAGCAATATACCACAACAGCAGCACCACAAAATAAAAATGGGCCTAGAGAAATTTTAGTTTTAGTTTTGCTGTCAAAAATCATTTTTCAATGAGAAATGTTTTTTTTTTTACAAGATTTCAATGCTTAATTAATTGTTAGTGATAATTCACAATTTCCATCAAACGATAATTATCTAATAATGAATCATCAATATGGCCAATGATTCAGGAAATTGCTTAAACGTTGTACATCTTATGTTCACTGTACATTTCAAATAATTTCAGTTGTTTACATAGAAACAATTCATGGTAACAGTGTTTAATGCTGTATTTAAACAGGTACAGTAACACTAGTTGAATAAATTAGCTCAAAGCTTGTTCAGCATGGGGGGTGAAATACATTTTGGTAAGTGACACCAGCACCATATTGCTAAAGTCACTTTTAAACACAACCACCAAGGTGGAGATGCCTTATGTCTCTGTACTGGATTTACTGAAAAACAACTTCTGATTGTCTGTTTTTAATGACGTTCCATGTTTACCTCATACAACAGCTGGCAAGACTCCACATCAAACCATGTGATTTAAACATTAACTGCGAGACTCTTCAAACGCTGATCGGGTGTTGTAATGTCTTATTTATAATCCTTCACAATATGACATGAAATCTTTCACACAATTATATAGTATCATTATGCAATACTAAATTTATGCTGACATATCTTCTAGGTATAATTTATGATGTCTTCAAGAGGTGTTGGAGGTGTGTTTAGCCATGTTAACAAAAAGGGTCAATTTCACAAACACATTCACAGCTTTATGAGTGGAAATATTCAGACGGCTCTAGGTCATTTTTACAAAAATGTTGGAAGCAGTGGAAATCACTGATGACTTATTTTCCCAACTATTGTTTCCTTTTTCCAAGCATGACATTAACATGCAGGAAAAACTCATTCCCGTTTTTAATAAAGGAACAAGGCCATGTCCATTAACAGTCCCCTAGCAACAGTGTTCTCACATCTTGAACCGCTTGAACACCAAGGCTACTTGTGGACTTCCCATGTTAAAAACAACCCCCAGAGTTGAATTTGAAGGCAGCAGTGGATCAAAATAAAAGGAAGAAACAATCTATAGTGGTAACAAGCACGTAATAGTGTTGAGGTACCTCGGGTGTTGCTGAGGGGTTTGAGGTAGAGAGCCAGCTCCTCCACACACTGCCTGGCCTCCTCATAATGCTGCGAGTCCTCTTGACTGGTAATCAAGGCAACTGGCTGAGCCTTAGGAACCTGCAGCAGAACACAGTGGGGAGAAGAATTAAGACAACCCGTGGCAATAGCTGCAATGTTTTTGTTTCGACTGTCCTATAAGAAATCTTCTTTCATATTGATCTGTAAATTAAAAATGCCTACAACTGCCCAGTGTCTAGAGAAGCTCTTTGTTAGAACTCCATTATTCTCCTATTAAAGACACATTTGTCTGTGATAATACAGTACTACAACAATTTGTTTTACCTGGGCCAAATTGACATAACGATGTTCAAAGAAAAAAATGTGAATGACAAGAAAATTCAGATTAGACGTTTTGGGGACAATTTCATGGTCCTGAGAGCTTATGCTCCAGTCTCTGAATGAACAGCACCTACTCCTGGTAGAACACCATTTAAAATATAGGAGAGACATTTCAAATCAGGTTGTATCATGGGAAGTTATACTTTTCCATCTTTACAACGGTCAAATTAAATAGCAAACAGGCAGCAATTGACACTATGAAAATAATTTTGAACTTTTTGATTTAACACTGAACGAAATGAAACTGCAGCTCTGTGGTCCGCCTTACGATAAATGCTTTTCTTTTCATGAATGACAACAGACGGTGCTCCAAACGCTGATTCAGACAGCTCATAACTTCCATTTCTATTCAAGCACATTAACCTGACAGGACACTGTACCCTACTAACATGTATGTGAACAAATATGCAAGGCACTGTGCCACGAGGCAAGACTATGTCAGACACACTACAGAGTCATAGTTGATACACTGACGTTATCCATTATTATGCCGTATATAACTGGAAACTTGGCCAACAAAGCCAAAACACCATTAGCCGAGCCTCACCCTGTTGGTCAAACACAGACTCACAGAAATACAACTTTAATAACTACATTCAGTAAAACAGGAAAATTTAAGTCATTGCTCAATGACTGGAGTGTGACTCACAAAAAGAAATGCATAGGTATGTGCACATCATGTTGAACGCCCTTGTGCAACGCTCTAATACAATCTATAAACAGTAATTACAGAAAACCATCATGTTGTCGAGATAGGAATGGCATTGTAAAATGTTTCACTGCTCAAAAACAAAACACACCCGGCCCTGGGCTCTCATCCTTAATAATTAGCTAACATCAACAAAGGCTCTGCATTAATGTCAACTGAGATCTCCGTCACAAACAGCCAAACGCGTGTACAAATGCACAGGGACCCGTGTCTTACCTGGCCTCCCACCAGCTGCAGCAGGGCTGTGTTGACAGGCAGCTGCTCGATGTCTGTGCTGATGGCCGTCTGGTCAAAGGGACAGGCCTTGCGGTGCAACTTGTTCAGGCACATCTTGCAGACAGTATGTCCACAACCGAGGCTGATGGGCCGGCGAACGGTCTCCTCAAATGTCTGTGTGCAGATCGGGCACAGCAGGAACTCTGTCCATTGTGGTGCTTGCACTGGCATGGTTGTATGTCAATGGGACGAGTGTGTGTGTGTAAATATATGTAAGCTTTTACACAGAGGAAAAAAATATATAATAATAATATATATGCATATATATATATATATATATATATATATGGAAGATTCCACTGGAATCAAGATTTCTTTCTTCCGAACTCAATCGTTCTTAAATGTCCTCACACATTGTGGTTTTTGGATCACATTGCGTGATGAATACTGTAAAAAAACAAAAGGAAAAGGGGGCGTTAATCAAAATTATGCAAAACATATATATACATATATACAGCAGTAAAACAAATGTGCATTGCAAGTCAATAAGTACTTCAATAATCCGTTTCCTAGCAGTAAATGTGGCGATGTGAGGCAGTGGGATGGCACTGAGGTTTCTCGAGGAACTGCTACTTCATTCTTAACTTACTACGTGAACAAAACCCTTGTAATAGTCAGTTGACTTGGCTTCGACTACTCCCCATAACGCAAAACCCCCTCAACTAATTAAAAGAGAAATGGGATGTGACACGGCACGTTTATACTAAAACAAAGAGGAAACAGACGACGGAGAAGAATCATAACAACTGCTGCGTGGCCTACTCATTCGAGCTGGTAGCCACTATGACTATGGACAAAGGGTCCCGGGGAGGCTAACAACCAGGTGCCTGTGCGCGAACATGATATGAGGCTAACGTTTGCTAACTGAGCTAGTTAACATTGTGTTGTGAAATAACTAATATGGACTTAAGTTCGGGGGCAGCTGGTTTTGCTGGCGCGACTGTAATCACGCCCGAGGCGAGCTTACGACGACCCATCTCATGTAAGCTCGGCTAGCAGGTCTTAGACAACGTTAGCTCACTTGGAGCTAAGCTAAGCTATGGGTGGCTAGTGCGCTGGGCTGTCTGGCGAGCAAACGTCGTCTGATTAAAACAATCGAATGCTCTGTGATGTGAAAGCCTTCGTCGTTCGGCGGCGACACGGTGGTCGCTTTTAGTTGCGGCGGCTGTGGATTCCCCGCACCGCCAAACACGCACGATCCCAATCTCGTACATTGGCCAAGGAACCCGTGGTTCGAGACGGAACACTGCCACCAGAAAGTGGAGCCATTTGGCTTTGCAACAGCGAGATTATGTAACGCTAGCATCCAAAAGGACCAAGCAACCCAGCTGCACGGAGGGGTTTTCACCCCCCCAGTCTCTGCGCGTTGTTGATTACACGTTTCGGATCCGAGGACGGTGGCGTTCGGTCACTTTGAGAGAAGCAGCCTCCCGGACTGCTCCTCTGGTCGGACAGAGCACAGGAGGCTAACGGCTAACGAACAAACCGAGCTCCTCCCTGTAGCGGCACTTAGCTTGTTAGCTAGCTGACTATCGCGTTAGCATCAACTAACCATAGCTATGCGTCATTAATGTGACTAAAACAGAAACACGCAGCCTCTACGGTTAGTTTCCATCAGGGGGAGAGAAAATAAACACATCTCCGTTGTCGACGCTACTCACTCATTCCAAAAGACTTGGAAGATTTTCATCCTTTTTCAGAAAACTGTTGCGATATTTTCTTGCCATGTCGACTATGCAGCTTGGCTGCTGCCGAGGTTTGAGGAGGGTGTCAACTCGACAACAGACTCGCTAGCCGGTTACAGCTAGCTGGGCAAAGTGTGCGTGTGAGTGTGTGTGCGCGCGCGTGCCCGTGCGTGCGTGCGTGTGTGTGTGTGTGTCAATGGCGCCCTCTAGCGACAGTGAGAGTATACACACCCAAAGCACAAAACTGAGCAGCATCTGCCGGTCTGATCCTGTGATCTGCGCACAGCTGGGGATTGTGACAACTGGCAGGCAGAATATTGTCCCAATTAGACTGGCGTGTGCGCGCGTGCGTGGGCGTGTGTGCAAAATAGAGGGAGGGATGAGCTGTATTGACAAATATGAATCAGCCCGACATTTGTTTTCACGATGCAAAATTTGGTCTATATTCTCTAAAACACATCACAGCCTTTCACCTTTTTTGCCACACAGAACATTTTCGGGAATGAAAACAATCGGAGGATACTTTATTTAGGATGAAGCCCCATTAAGACATTTTCTTGAATCTTCATTCCATTGGCTCATTACTTGAAATCGGTGTGTGTGTGCGTGCGTGTGTGTGTTAGTGTATGTGAGAGAGAGAGAGAGAGAGAGAGAGTGAGAGAGAGAGAGAGAGAGAGAGTGTGTGTGTGTGTGTGTGTGTGTGTGTGTGCGCGCGCGTACGCTGTACTTACGCAACAGGGAGCTTCACTCAGCGGGTCCGCGAGGCTAAGGACGAAATTAAAGCAGGCATTTTTTTGTATTCCATTTTTGTCTAATCCCACTGATTTCTGAAGGGATTACCGGACCAATCATGATTGAGAGACCGCTGGTTCGCCACTGCCTCTGAGGGAGCCGGCCGCGGTGCACACTGCGAGGGGATGCACAGCATTACGACCTGGAGAAACATTGTGAACTCCGTTTTTGTTTTTGTTTATTTGTCTTGTTGGCTCAGTCTTCTCGCTTGCTCTGGCAACCGACCAGAGGATGCGCGCTGCGATGGCTGCGCTGCTGGCGCACGCTTTTGCGGATGGTAACTTCAAAATTGTGCAGTTGCACGACAATTGATGTCAACTTTCCCACGATGGTCAGCGCTGGAATTGTGTTTTAAAAGACACAATCTTCACAAAATAGCCTGTACAGGTAGGCTACGCTGCTCATTCACTGTGTGTTAGTGTGTGTGTGTGTGTGTGTGTGTGTTTGTTTATTTATTTGTCCCATTGTGCCGTGAAGCTTGATTTGATCATTATGTTTTGGTGATTTTATTTCTTGAATGTTCTTTAGAAATAGGATGTGTATATCAACAGGATATGCCTCAGAATTAAACTTTTTTTTTTCTATTTCTTGATTATTTTTTTTCTCCTGTGCATATTTATTGCAAAACTTGACAAATAAACAGATACAATTTGTTTTATTGTAAATTGTTGATTTTGCATGACAAAAACCCCCCGACCATATAGAATATTGTTTATTCGAGCAGGGGCTCAGTTGCAGGCAGCAGTTGCTTACTCTCATTCTAAAGGATTATCCTGTGCACTGCAAAGTAATCAGAGGATAAGGCAACGTGACCGGCCATATTACATATCTCTTCACGCTGCAGATCAGATAAAAAGTAGCCTGTAACAGAGATGTACAGATGTAAGAGACATGGTTTTTATCTTTATTATCTATAGGATCTGTCCGGATATTTCTGTGCATGACCAGCCAATGGAGGAAGAGAGGGTGGTGGATGAAATCCAGGCAAAATCCAGTTCCCCTTTACCCACTGGGCTTCCCATTAACTGGGCGCTCATCACTGGCCCTGTCCCTGAGCCTGTTTTCCCCGCACCCTCTTTGAGCACCCAATTTCCTCCTCCTCCTCAGAGTTCAGCCGTGCATGCACTACAGACCAAGGTGAAGTCAACTACACAGAGAAGGATAAGAGGGAGGGACAGAGAGAGGGAAAGAGAAAGGCTGAACACAGAGATGCTGGTCAGCAGTCCCGCATCTGAAGTCTTTCTGAGACAGAGACCCAGAGGTAAGGGTCAGGTTTCTCTGCCCGCCGCCTCCTGGCGATCAGGTGCTGCAAAGAACTTGAGCAGCAGTGACGAAGAGGAGGAGGTAGAAGTGCAAGTCAGGTTGGAGATCCATAGCCCTCCTGCTGAAGCGCAGGGGGGGCAGGGGTTTCAGCGGGGGGAGGAAACTGAAGAGGAGCAGTCAGATAGTAATATAGGCAAGATCAGTTTTCTGACAGGCCAGTATCGTGGGCTCGGGGCTGGTACCAGTTTGGAGAGTCTATTGTCTGATAACTCGAGCAGTAGTAAGGATGACCAATCACCTCCTCCTCCACCACCACCTGTGCTGTCCTCAACTTCTGCCTCCACCGCTGCTTCTACATCATCTTCTTCCTCCACATCTTCTATGTCCACCAGACACTGGGCACCGCCCAAAGGCTTCTGGAGAGTGGTACGTCCAGAAACGTTGCTTCTAAATGGTGTCGTCCCTCATAACATGCCCTCCACATTACCTTTAAAGGACTACACCCAGACAGAAGCACTCGCAGAGCCCCAGAGGGAGTCTAAACCAGCTGAAACAGTCACCAGGAGCGAGGTAGGAGGTACGACGGATGAAAACGATGCATCCTCAGAATTCAAGCACTCCGACAGCGTGGAACGCTACCTGGACAGGTGTGAACAGAAGGAGGCCGATGCCGGTGACCCTGCCAAAGGATTGTGCAGCTCAGACAGCTGGGAGAGCGTGTCTTCACAAAGTGGGGTGCTCTCGGGCGATGAGAAGCTGAAGGTGAAGCAGAGGGCCTATGCAAAGTTAAGAGAGAGGCAACACAACAGGGAGGAGAGAGAGCAGAGTGGAGGAGAGGGTGCCAGCTGTGATGGGGACACACCATACAAAGTGGATGATAAAGGTAGGTCTTTTGAGAGAAACAGTTTGCATTCAGCAAGTAAAAATATGATAACATATATTATATTATGAATTTGAGGTTATGTAATGTCACAAAGAAAAACCTTGTCTCGAGGTTTTGAGAGATCACCTTGGAGCCAAGTTACAGACAAGATCTTGAGCTTGATCTATTTGGAACGGGTTTTATTTTTAGTTTGTCAATAAATGGATTGTATTAAAGTATCTGAAAACGTGTCTGACAGTAATAATCATCATCATATTCATAGTCATCATCATTATACTGCACTTTTGAAAACAAAGTACAAAGCTACATGGTTGAACCAGAATAAAAACATCACATAAGGCAATTAAAAAATAATAATAACAACAACAATAAAGACATAAACAATAATAATATGAGAGTTTGCATGCTCTCCCCCATGTCTGTGTGGGTAATCCGGCTCCCACGGTACAAATACATGCATCTAAGGTTAAGTGGAGAATCTAAATTGCACGTTGTTGTGAAACCGAGTGTGTGTCGTTGTTCGTTACTGTATGTTGGCCCTGTGATTGATTGGCGACCTGTCCAGGGTGATCCCGGTATAAATAATGGATGGAATATGACAGAAGAAGGGATTTAACTGACACTGCTTCTGCAATCCTGAAGTCCTCAGGCATTGAGTTCAGGACCTAAGAGGCCTTGACTACAAAAGCCCTCTCACAAGGGCTGATCTGCTCCATTGCATATCTACAATGCATATCTATAATACGGGTTTTGTTATGTGTTTGTAGAAAAATAACCAAGAAACGAGCATAAACACCTGTAATATGTTGATATACCTGAGAAAACAGTTCACCAAACAGGTTGGATAAAGACATACAGTCATGCAGTGGTTGATTGAAATTTATAATTATGCAACCTGTGAAGAGCAGGTGGATGTTATAAGCTGGAGAATACTGCAGATGCCATGTTTAGCAAAGTTGTCTGTTGGTATTTTGATGCGGACACGGAAACGTCAGATTAGTGAATTGCCAAACATTTTGTTTAAAAAACGTGAACATTTGTTTCCACGTAGACTGGCTGGAATGTTTTCCACCTGTTGTGGCCATCCACGGTGTCATAATCAAGCCTTAGTTTGTCTACATCTGATGTTGAGTCGAAACGCAGTATGTAACCTGGCCGATTCCCAGTGTTGAACAGATGTCAGATGTGCAGATGTGCATGAGCATGTTGCTATTATTAGCAGGGGGAGCGGTGGGGGAAGTGTCCCTGCTTTTGTATCTCTGCCTGTGTGCTAATGGATATCTTTGCATGCATGCAGGGTCACAGATTATCTATTTTCCCACGCTTTCTATCTGTAATACTTTATGTGTCGGCTGTTTGTGTTTGTGTGTGTGTGTGTGTGTGGGGGGGGGCAGGGGGGTGCAGCGTAAAACATATAGTGATGATCAAATGAATTTTCCCTCTTGTCTTTGGGAAATGTGATATCTCTCCCTGAGTGGTTGCATAACCTTTGATTTTTGTTAACTGACATTACGGATCAGATAAACCACGAGACGGTCAATGACACTAATGGTATGAATTTGTATGAAAATCTTGATGAACATACAAAGATCAAATTCTTTGTCTACCTGTGGGTCACATTATGGCTGGTGGCTCTTTTGGCAGAACTCTTTCTACTGAATAAGAACTGAACTGAACATTACATAAAGAACAGAATACACTATATAACTGCTGGTAAGAAACAAAGGTCAAACAAAGACTGGAGCCACGGTCTGTGGACATGAACCTTGGGGCACTTTTTAAAAGCATTTACATCTGAACATTGTTGAATCGCAAAATTTAACATCAATGCTGTCACAAAAACACCATCTGGTACTTTAATTACGACCCACTGAATCAGCACATCTGTTAAAGTTTGTACTTTTCCTGTTTTTGTTTTTTTTATGACAGTCACATGTGCCCATGGGATTTTGGACAGCTCAGACTCAGCCATTCTTGCTCAGGAACTTGAACCCTATTTGAGGTGAGCAATGCTTCCCTTCTTCATGGGCTTGGCAGGGGTGGTGACACACAACTCCTATACACTATTTATATCCTCTCCTTAGAAAGTCCACTCTTACAGCTCCGCTAGTGGATTTTTTTTTTCCTGGATTGAAGCTAAAGTACCAAACAACCTGCCTTATCCACAATCAAAAAAACATTGTGACAACAAGGGTTGTTAAAAGAGGAGATGTGGGCATTAAATACAAAAAAAATCTTAAACATAAATATCAAATAATATTAATTGATGAAGAGATTTGCAAAAAGTGTTAAAACCTTATCATTCTTGCAGACAAAAACATCAGGCCATACACGAAGGTGTTAACTTTTGTGAAACAAAATAGATAAATATATAATTTCTCAATCTTCCAACATAGATTCTGGCTCTTGTCCTAAACTGTCCACCCTATTCACCCTTTTCTTCAGCAATGGTGGCAATACTCTAGAGGCCATTGGTATCACAAAAACATTATGATCATCCTCATTATAAAATGCAGATTGAAACAGCTGCATAAGGTAGCAAAAAGGTTGCTAATTATATGATATTCTGTATGTCAGTGTTGGAATGAAACACGGACAGGACACACTGTAATCTATTGAAACACAATAGAGTGTTGTCCTCTTCACACACAGGAGAGAATGAATCACACTCAGTCCATAACAAGGATAATCCACATGGCTGGTTGTATCATGCTATCTTTATCACTGGGCCAGGGGATAAAGACAAGTACAGACGATGAAGCACAATACAGGGCAGCTTAGCTGCTGGGTATAAGGATAGATGGATGGATGACGTTTCTGCTGCTCACCGCCAGTGCCACTCCCCCGAGTATATCTATCTGATATTACATAAGGCAGCTTAGAAAACACAGCTGGATTCACGCTACGTTAAGTCAATCTGTGGGGAATATGATGCCGCGGGATATGTCACAGTGCACAATAAGCTTTGCACGTTTGTAGACTTCTTTCAGACACATGGCGATAAAACCTTGTCTCACGATGCACTCGACTCTACCCCTCCCGTTGCTGTCTTTGCAATCAAAATTATAAATCTTCTGTACCAAAAAGAATCTCTCTCACTCCATTTCTCGCCAGGTCACTTCTTATAATCAGTGACGAGCTTCCTCTGAGCCCAAGACACGAGGAAGCCAAGCGTCTCCTGGACCGGGCACGACTCAAGGCTCGCTCCAGTCATGTTAAAGGCGAATGGCCCTCCAGACGCTCTCATTCTGATCAGAGATCCGCCGCGTGAGTTGTCTACAAATGCCCTCGCGGGCAGTGACTTCTTTTTGCATGTTATACGATTATTTAGATGTGACTGTTAAATGACAGTCTGGGTTCATTCTGTTTATGTAATAGTGTATACGTCACGCAGGTTTTTTCCGTTTCATTCCCTTATATCGGCGGGAAGCATTCACTTCATTTACAATTTGGACATTTGAATGACTCCGGCAGTTGTGACTGCCTGTTCAAACCTGCTCTGTTGCGACTGAGATATGCCTGTCGCCACTATGCGGACTATAGTTTGTCTTATTACAATCTAGCACATTGTTTGTTTATTTTATCTCCTGCTGTTTTGACAATGGGTGCCATGTGAACACCGGAAGAGTCTTCAATCCCAAACCCAGTCTGCTGCTGCGAGATGACTGATGTTAACTTTAATTCCATGTCTACTTCTGCTTGCTTTTTGCCCCATTTTCATAACATACTTGTCAACTTTCTCATAGTCAAAATATTAGTTGCTTTAAAGTGTCTGTACTATGCGCTGCTCTGTTATTTCTTCTAGGACAAAGCAGCAGATTGAATCTCCCATCCCAATGCCAGAGCAGAAGGCTGTTCAAGCCAAAGATGTTACAGCTCAGACTGTATCTGGTCCCCTCCTTGTCCCCACTCAAAGAGACACGTCCCCCGTTGAACAAGGAGGTCGATTGAGACGCTACGGTTGTTCCCCCACACGGGTACGCTTTGAGGATGAATCAGAGAAAGAAGCAGAGTCTCGGTACTTGGATAGAGTCCGACAGCGTGGCAGGACTGCGGTGCCTAAGTCCAAGAGTAAAGAAAGCAATACAGATTCTAGCAGTAGTGGTTCAGAGAGGAGCAAAAGCCACAGAAGTGTCTCCATGCCTCCCTCACAGATGCGAGACGATGCAGGTGCCAGCGGTGAAACCACAACAGTGATTAAAGAGATAATAGTGCTGGTGAAGAAATGTGAGGCCTGTGGCTCCGTAGTCAGGGAACCTCAACCCGTCCTATCACCATCAGATCCACAGAACGCTGAGCCACAGCAGCATGGCAACCCAGAGGACCCACGGGGGAAACCGGTTCCTCGATGGGTGCCTCCAAACCGGCCAGAGACAAGTACTCGCCCTAAGGCTCCTCTAACTGTTACTTTTGCCGGAGCTTATGTGCTGGGGGAAAACAAAGAGAGCAGCACAGGCTGGAAGTCGTCTGGGTTTGGGAAACTTAGGCGAAGGAGCAGGAAAGGAGAAATTCGTCTCGAGTCTGGCCATGGCCCTTACGGCCCATCATGGGCTCAACGACGTAACTCAAATCCCAGGAACAGGGTCAACTTGAGCAGGGGTGTTTCCTTTGCCCCTGGCAGCCCCATCACTCTTGAACCATCTTTGCTGGGGGCATCTGGCGGACCCAGAGAACCGCCAACCCCATCGCTACCTATAAAGTCAGCCCTAAAGTCAAGCTCAAGGAATCGCTCTGCTGCTGGTCAGTCTACAGTTCCGTTCCAGATGACATCAAATCAGGGAGGAGAGGGCGGACCACAGCATTCGACCCCCCTGGACTCTCCGGACGCAAGGAGGGAGACCCCAGTGACTTTAAGCCAAGGGGCACCTGCAGCCAGCAGCTCACTGCCGTGTGTCAGACCCTCCACTCTGAGGTATTCCCCAGCCCGATTCAACACAGAGGTGCCAGCTGCTGAACTCTGGGATGCCACTCCAGATGGAACAGGTGAGTGGTCACTGTGGATGAACCGAGCCATGGCAAAGATTACAGAGCTGAGGACCTGTAATATCTCTTGTTTGATGGATGAATTCATGGATTGATAATGTATTTTATTTTGAGAGGATGTGCTATTCTGCAAAGGTAATGTTGTAAAAGTACAAAAGCTGCCAAAAGTACTTTGCTTAAGCAGGTTTAAGTGGGGACTCTGGTTCGGGTCCTGACTGTCGACAAGCCCTGCGAGGCCTTGCTACGTATCGGGCCGAAGACCTCAGAGCTGAGCTGCTGCGAGCAGAGCATCTGAAAGCTGAGGCAATATGGGAGGAAAACTCTGACGGGTCCAGGTAAGCCAAGATAACAACACTCCAGTCATAGCTTAAACTATAAATCCCCTGCCCCCACCAACGTTGTGTCCAAAATGACTTGAGCGTGCCAGTGGCAGTGGTTAGGAGATTAAAACCCTGACCTACAGTACCCAGGATGATACTGTGAAACGTGTACTATGAATATTAAGGCAATCCTGCCCTCTTCTGGAAATTATACGCATTAGCAGTATATAAAAACCAATATCACAATAATAATTTAAAGCCTTTAAAAAATCTCTATATCATTGTTGTCATTGGTCTTTTCTGGTGACTCTAATTGTGTTTATAGTAACAATATCTTGGTCTATATTTCCATCTACAAAAGAATTACTTTCAACATTGAATTCACAGAAAGATGGACGGACGGCCGAAGCTCTTCCTGCGTCGCTTCTTCTCCTCCATTGGTTTGAATAGTGTTGGGAGACTTGTTAAAGGAAGACGCTCCAACAGCATGGAACAGCTGAGTATCCCTGCTGCCCCCCGGGCCAGCTCCGCTTCTCCAAGCCCCACACGCAGACCACAGCCAACCATCCGCATACAGAGGACACCCTCACTGCAGACCCTTAACACAGTGAGCAAGAGTACATTTTTTCATGCCCTGTTATTTTAATTTTGTTCAGTACCACTGCTCTTTGCTTATCTTTGTATTCTCTTCATTTTTTGTTTTATTTCACCACATCAAATAGATTAAATTAGATTTTAACTTCAGGTATCAGAGCATGCCTTAAAAACTTCGAGTTTCAAAGTTTCCTTTCACTCCATATTTGTCTTGGTTGACAAACCAAGGCTCTGAAGTATAACTGGCAAACGCTGGCAGCGCAAACAATGCATTCATGCCCCCTTCCATTTTCGGAGGTAGCCATGCTTGTTGTCCTCTTGGCGGCTGCGGTACACCAAACAGATGTAAACAATTTTCTGCTCCAGCCAATCACAGCCTCTATTAGCAGAAGGTGTGTTTATCACATCCAAACTCATCCCTGTTCATGTGAGAGGAGTGTTCGGGGTCCAAAATGATTAAGATCCAAAAGATGATCTGGTACATTTTGCCAGAGTGAAATACACAATTGGTTGCAGTTCCTTTTCTTTGCCACTAGGTGCTGCCACTGGCCCAACTGCGCAAAGCCTCCTCAGTGCAGAGTTTAGAGAGAAGAACAGATCGTTCAACAATACTGGGAGAGGTGCAGATACCATATGGCCTGGCGCCCAGGTAGGTGTGAAGGAAAAATAAAGAAAGAGAGGAAGAAAATCTGCGGTGCTGTACCATATGATATTATATTTCTTTGTTTGTTTACTAAAGTAATGACAAGTGGTGAATTTCTGCTTCTACAGTCCTGACAGCCCTCAGCACGAGCTTCACAGAGCCCTGAGTGTTGAGGATGCACTTGCCTCCAGAATAGTGCGTCCTGTGGGCCGGGTCATCCAGGCGTTCCCTGATGGGACCCTCCTCCTGGAGCTCATCAGACCCCCAAATGGTCCTTTTGGTTTTGTCATCTCGAGGGGCAAAGGTCGACCAGACACGGGTAACTTTTTTAAAATCGGTGTTGCTTACAATCTGGACTCGTAATTTTTTCCAATGCATGGAGGTAACGTCACTGTCCTAGCCATCGGTTATTCTATTCTCACAATAACACATTATGTTATTTACCCTGAAAATAGAATTGTTGTTTCTAATCTTTATAATAATTGTTATGGTATGAATTAGCCTTGGCTTTACTGTTATAAACAGTGTTAAAGGTTAAGGTAAAACTTCTATTATTGAAGTTAATTTTAAAAAAATGTAATCAAATGAATTTCACTATAGTAAAGTAGAATTTATTTACACACACACACACACACACACACACACACACACACACACACACACGCACATATATACTACTTATATATATATTCTACTTATTGCAGCTTTGTAATTCTGCCTATGCCTGTTTTCCCTCCACTTGCTAGATTCCACTTCCTCTCACTTCTTGCTCTCCCTCTTCCAGGTGTCTATGTGGAAAAGGTGGCTGACTGTAGCGCCGAAGGCCCCTATGTAGGTCTCCTCGGCCTCGGTGATGAAATTCTCCAGGTGAACGGAGAGGCGGTGGCTGGACTCACTCTGGACCAGGTGACGCGGCTCATGACCCGGGAGAGCACAGCTTCTCTTCGGATCATGCCAGCGCGACGCAACCAGCGCTGACTGGAAAGACAGACGTTGGCTCTGAGCCATTTCTCCTGGAACCACCGTTTTGATATTTCAACACTGCAAACACTGCCGACGGACTATAAACCTACAGATCGAATGTCCTGTGTATCTCGCTGCAGTTTAACAGTGGCTGCAAGGTATATCAGGGTCAGAGGTTGATTTCCTAATAGTGCAAAACTATGTTCAACAATATGACACTGTAACAGACTTGGATTAACATGGAAAATCATGGAAAATCAATAAAATAACCAAATAGCAAATCTAGAACTGGAAAAATCCTAAAGAGAGAACTACACTAGTGAGAAACTGATTTCAGAATATATATTCTTTTCCAAAAATAGAAATACTGACTCAAGCAAAGCACAGCATTTTTGTGCATATTGGTTTTGTTTTTATGGTCAGATAGGACTAGACTCAAACAACTCTGCATTTCTTCTTTCCTGTGATCTATTTCGCACTTTACAACACATTATAGAAATGATTATGAAGCTGAACCAAATTCTGTCATGTGCAAAGTTGTGTACTGCTCTGCTCACATTAATCTTGTTGATCGTTTCATATGATTAACACGTGTAAGCATGTGCCACTACTGTCATCCACGAGAGACCTCAAACACAGGAAGTAAGAATATACATTGGTGCCCTTCTCTGTAATTCAGCTGCATCATAAATTATGTCTAAACAAAGTGACTCATATTAAATATCATATTTCCCGGCCACTGCATGGTCACCTCACCTTACTTGTGATGTTTGTTTAGTAAAATTGATATTGGTTTGCTTCTAAATAAAAAAAAATTCTAATCATGCAAGGTATTTTAAATATTCAGTCAGCATCGAGTCCTTCCTGCCTGTGTCCAATTAGACCTATATCAAATCTGTTACTATCAAATAACAGATTTCAGTGCTTCCCACTAGCAGAAACGGTGGCATGATCTCAGTGTCAATGGAAAATATTTTTTGGGGGGGGGATACTGTTGTTAAGCACCGGATGTGGGATGATGATGGTCGTGACTGAGGCGGTTTAGAGGTCGTGACGGAATGTTGGGGCATTTCTTTTTAAAACATTAGCTTTAAAAACGAGTAAGATGTGTAACGTGTAAAATGTCATTGATCTATATATCTATCTATCTGACTGAATTAGGTCAATTTGACTGTTTAAATGTGAACATATTTGGGATCATTTAAATAATATAAACGAATTTGTACAAGGGTAAAAAAAGAAAGAAAGAAAGGGTTGTGTGGGAAATCCGTTGTTAGGATACCCGTGTCATTATGGGCTGTCCTGGATGTGCTATGATAGCGTGTCACCGTTGATGTTGCTGCTGTTTTATCTGACGGACCAGAAGCCGATGCGCTTTTATCTCCTGCAGCCATGGACTCCCCATGGACCCCGGGGGAACCGCCAACCGAAGCCCCCCGACACCAACGATGACAAGCAAAAGCACATATATTTATTTATTTCCTCTTCTTCTTATTTATTTATTGATATATCTAATTTGTTATAGAATTAATGTCCATCCAATTAAAGCAAGGCTATCATAATTAGACCCCCGTCCTTAGTACTCCATATTGTATCAGTGGCACATCGAGCCTCAAGGCGCAGAAATACATATTAATTGATGGATATAGCGATCTCCTTTTTTTTTTTTTAAAGAATGAAATAAGTGATAAATTAAAACATAAAAAAGGGTGAACGACCCTCTGCTATTATCAGTTATCTTATTTTCAAATGGGCTTAGTGAAAAGCCCTTTGTTGCAAATTGCTTAAGGTCAAAAGCTTAACCTGAGCTTTTGTTTCTTTCATCAAAAAAAAAGAAATTAAACACCTCAACTATAGCTGCGGCTACACGAGACTGCCTCGCGTTGTTACAGGCCGTTGCACGGTGCCTGTTTGCTTTTTTTTAAATGCTTTTTTTTTTAATGCTTTGCCCTCCACAAGCCTGTATAGCCCACGACAGCCAAATAATAATGAATCATTTCATAAATAATGGGTTTAGGGGCTTATCGGGAATGAAGAGGCCGCTGCCGTGCGCTTATCTCACTCGGCCACATTGCGGCCTGTGTTCCGCTCCCCATACTGAGGGAGCGCACTGGATGCGGCGAGAAATAACTCTCTCACACACACACACACACACACACACTGCTCCACAACTGGCAGGAGAGAAGGGAAAAAAAAGAAAAACCTCAGACATGGATGACCCACTCACAAAATGGCTCCACTTACACAGTAACATCAACAACACGGCGGGTGCGGTAAGTGCAAAGAAAAAATATATATAATAAAACAAATATATCACGTCTGTATCCAAACCGCCGCATGCGTTGTTCCGAGCGGCTGTAATTGGTTCATCGTCTAAATTTCACCGGTGTCATACGCGAAATATTTAGCCCATATTTCCTCTGCTATTGTCCGATCGCATGGCTGAGACTGTACGGGATGTGATAACGGATGCGAGGCCTATTGGAGAATTCCCAGAAATTAAAGTGAGCTTTTTTTTTAAAACGGGCGAGTGTGTTATAGCGTGATATTGTCAGGGTTTCATTTCTTTTTGTGTCGATCGCGACTCAGACACGAAGCCCGACGGTGGAACACGATCGGCTCTGACAGCAGCAGCACTGCGCGGCCTGCTCCGCGGTTTGACACAGACGACACGTCTGCGGTTATGAAAGTGACCTGGTCCGAGTGGTTTATCTGGAGCTTCACGAGTTCACATGCGGATTTTAACTGATGTCAGGACAAAAGGACTCTTTATTTATTTTTTGATTTCGTCAAAGAATGGATATTGCATTACCTGCAAGGCGACGGGCTTCACCTTTTAAATTAACAGCAGCCGAAATTGGCTTTCGACATCTCACAGTGTGAATTCGTACGAAGCTCAAACGCAGATAAACATACGTCAACGGTCTAAACTGTCCTGCAGGCCAAGTGTAGACAAGAGATTCATCGAAGATGAAGCAGAAAAAAAGGGGCCCCGCAGAAACCACAAGATAAAACTCTCTGTAAAGGACAAGTGAAATATCAATAAATATCTACATTCATCATAGCATTTTTCCACTGATGCGAATTGATAATTGTAAATTGGCTCACGTCAAAGCAGCTTTAACTTTAAGAAAATCCCTCAAACACTCAACAGCTCACAAAACTATAGAATGGTCGATAATCGTTTGTCATGGAGTGTCTGTGTTGAAGCGTTGTATTTGTCTCAAAATATCGAACAAAATGCATGAATTTGGAAATGATAAATAATCGCATATAAACTGTATTTTTACACTCTTAATCTTGTAAATGTAAAGTCTGCAATTGTATGAATTATTCTAATCACGATAATGATAATCAGAAAAAAAATATTTACAATTCTAACTTTGACTGTAGTAATAAGAGTGGACTGTTAATTCCCTACACGGAGAGCAGATGCGTGGTTGTGTGATATACTCAGACTTTAACAAATCACGTTTTTCAGCCGTAAATTAATCGAATGAAAATCTTGTTCAGGAGTAGAGGAGTCGAGCGAGTGAAAATGATGGAAAAACGGCAGCCGGAGCTGTGTCCCGGGAGTCCCGACGCAGAGTCCGGTCCTGGAAAACGGGAGGAGGACTCCATCATCCCCAGACAGAACGGATGCAAGGAGGACGAGGAGCCGAGGAGAGGGGAGGCGGGGGAGGGGAGAGGGGGGAGCTTCAAGGGGATAGAGGAGACGGATGACGTTCCTCTGCAGAACTCGAGCAACGGGACCAGCATCAGCATCATCATCAATGGCGTTGCCAAGGAAACTGCCTCTCACAACGCCCTTGACCTGAAAAGGGAAGTGCCGGTGATCGAGCTCTCCAGGAGGGACGCTATAAAAGCGCTGGAGCAGAGGACTGAGAGCCATTTGGTGCCGATCACGGAACTTCGCAGACCTCCACCGCTGCCGCTGCCGCCGCCGCACCGAGACGACGCTCGAATGGTCCAACTGAGTCCAACCGCGTTTCCTGTCCCGGCCCGGGCGATGCTCTACAACCTGGCGCAGCCTCTCGCCGCCATCAACAGGTATATAGGCGGAGACAGATAGAAACAAATCATTTTTAAAAAGCAGAGATTTCCAAGATTGCACGTTTTTATTTGACCATTGTGGGTGTTCACTATAGAAAGTTCTAAGTTTAATGCATGATACAGCAGGCTACAATGAAGAGATGCTTGTTTTTAACATGTTTACATTATGCAGTAAAGATGGACGTGTGTGTGTGTGTGTGTGTGTGTGTGTGTGTGTGTGTTGTGTGTGTTCTGGATTATACAGTATATGCATTCAATGAAATGACGTATGCTGGATTTCTTGTTCTTTCATACACTTGTGCACCTTTTGCCTGCTTTCTGTCACTGTAGTCTCGGAGGGGAGTCGGAACAGTACAGCATGTACCCCAGCAACAGGGTAAAGCGCCGACCGGCGCCTTATGAGGTTGAACTCGACGAGGGTAGGCGCATTTTAGATCTTTATAAGTATGGTAAGACGCACTTCTGCTGTGTCCTCCTTCTGCCAATACAGTTCCCTAAATGCCCCCCCCCCCTCATCTCCATTGTCATCAATCCACTGACATGGATCTGTACTGTACCTAATCTGAGTGTTGCAGAAGATGTCTTGCGAATAAAAACAATCGGAGTAAGTGTCTAAAAGAATAAATGCATCATAACTCATGGCATCAATGGATGTGGATAATATGAATGTCAAATACTCACGCCTGCATGGGATTTAAGTGAAATTTTTTCAGGCAGATTGGGGTTGATTTCATTTGAAACATCCTTTCCACCGCTGCCCACTCACTGCCATAAGCAGGGGTGGAGGATGGAGGATGGGGGTGCTGCTGCCTCCATGCCAAGGTTTTACTGCAGAGTGGGCTGAAGGATTAAGATAGACTGGGTGTGTTCCAAGGGCGACAATAGCCTGGAAGACACCATTGTCGGGGGTGGAAGGATGTGACTACCTGCAGTAGGGAATTTTTCAAAATCATACCTCAATAAATAAAAAGTATAGAGTATGAAAGAGGGAGCCGGAGTCTACCAAGCGCCCTTTACAGGGGTTTGACATGCAAAATGAAACATTTGTCTTGTATTGCATTTGCATGGTATTTAGAACACAACATGTATTTATTTTTGCAAGGCTCTAGATGCATCTAAAAGTCCATCCTTCAATGGAGGACAATTTGGTGAAAAAAATCATTTTTCTCCATACCTAAGTGCATCTCCCGTCGCTACTTCTTACACATTTTTTTATTTATGTATTGCACTTCAATTGCTTTATTCTTTTACCAACTGCATTATCTGTTTCAGCTCAGCATTTCATGTTGTTTGTGTTTTATCGTATATTGGTTCTTTCTCTTACCCATATCCTTCCCTCCTTTTTCCTCTGCTAGCTGGCCAGCCAAAGATTGTCCGTCGCATCTTCACTAATAGTCGTGAACGCTGGCGGCAGCAGAATGTAAACGGGGCGTTCGCCGAGCTCCGCAAACTCATCCCCACGCACCCTCCGGACAAGAAGCTCAGCAAGAACGAGATCCTCCGGCTGGCTATGAAGTACATCAGCTTCCTCTCCAACCTCCTCGAGGACCAGGACGGAGGGCGGAATGTTGGCAGCACAACTGATGGGGAAACAGGGCTGCTGGTTGGGGCCCATGAGGGGGGCCCTCAGGGCGGACCACATCAGGACACAGTGGTGGGCCTGGCCAGGGATGACCTTCTGGAGACAATGTCACCAGGCTCCAGCTGTGGAAGCCTGCCCGACGGCGATGCGGAGGGGAGCCCAGAGAGCTTTATGGAGGACCAGGACTCACCTCCAGCACCAAGGACTCTAACGGCTTCTCGCGGGGCCACACTGCATCTAGCTGCTAGGGATCTGAGGCGCAACGGACGCCCGTTGGACGGCTCCAGTCGCCGATGATGCTGATGGCAGCAGGGCACGGACAGAACACCTGAGACTGAAAGAGAACAATGACATAGTCTTAAAAAAAAGAGGTGGACATGCTCAGGACCTGTTAGCTTTGAGTTGTCAGTGTAGAAAGGAGAATAAAGCACCGTGTGGTGAGAAAGTAGCGTCCAAAATGGATCATGAGCACATTCCTGTCTCCACAGTAGCACTGATGAATAGCTTGGTTCGATTGGTGTGCGATTGAAATAGATCCAACAAAAGACTTGTAAATTCTGCATGTCTCATGTCTTTGACTGAACCGTGGCTTACAACTTTCTATGTTTTGAAAGTACAAAGACTGGATATTCTAAAAAAAAAACCCGAAAAAAACACAAAACTAAACCAAACTTAAGAATCAAAGAACACTCAGCAAATATTTTTAATGTGTAATATGATACCATTGATAACATTGGCCAGAATAGAGCTAACATGCCTGCAGAGTGCTGCAAGTAAATAGTTCTAAAGTGTCACTGAATAAACCTGGATTTATAACTCTCAGATTGAATGTGTTAGAGTAATGACACAAAAGTAAATTTGCCTCAGTTGGAGGCCGTAAGTGAATGGCCTGGACTAGCCGTGCAGTCAAGTATGTATTGTAAATAGCATTATATTTCCACGGCACAATGTAATAACAGTGACTCGAGTTCAAGTCATGTGGTTGAAGATGTACCGTAGTGTGTTTGTCAATGGGTATACTAGTAAAACAGTCTTTTAGGAGACAGGAAATTATAGGACAAATGAGAGGAAATGAGCTAAATTCAAAACGTAAAGCGAGCGACGGAACCTAGTGCATCAGATGTGGTACCATTTAATTCTTTTACACTTTGGTGATGATGAAATTACACCAAATACAGCAACAGACAGTTAAATAGCGTCACTGCCTGGAATGACGGGCTATATCTATTTGACATTGCTGTGGAGGTACAAGACATGCAGTGCATTTAAAGTGTACAAAAAATGGGTCGTATGAAATCATGAGCTGACCCATGCAGTCCTTTTGATATGAATGTTTCTTTCAGTGTATTTTTTTTTTTCAAACTGTAATGCAGTTGTAGTTTAGTAAGGTACACAAGCAAATCCCTTCATTGCCGCATTTCACATATAACCTACAGTATACAGTATGCACCCCCCCCCCCCCCCCCCCCCCCCACACACACACACACACACACACACACACACACATACACACTCACACACACACACACGCGCACACACACGCGCACACACACACGCACACACACGCGCACACACGCCTACACAGAGTTAATATCATAGCAACACCAGCAGTTTTGGACAAAGACAGTAAAGTATTGCTCACTGTTGCTGCTCTGCTTTTTCAGCGGGACTCAGTAGCCTCTATTGGTACCTTTGGTAACTATGGTATTCTAAGGAATTGCAGTAAAGGGACATGTACGTTTGCTTCTGACATATTTGTTGTAAGATAGTTGTATCTATAAATATATCCAATGTTAAAAATCGATGAATTTTATACAAAAAACCCTGAATAAAACCCAGAGGAAAAGCCTTGTATTTGATCTCACTCAAGCATGTTGGGAGTCTTATTGATTCAAGTCAGTTCATTTGAGTTAAGTTGAGACGAGTTCAATTAGATTGAATTCAGATCAGTTTGGTGCCGTTCCGTTCCGTTCAGTTCATTATTCTGACAAGAAACTGAACTGAACATACACGTTTGTCCCACATTGCACCATTTATAACGACGTTTCTCCATGAAGTACACTTTTCCATTATTTCGAAACCCAATTGGCTCGTCCCTAGAGTACGATATTGGCACACCATGCAGCTGTTTCTCACCAGATCTGCACAGAGTGTATACTTCAAACCACAACCTCCCTCTGAAACTCCCCCCAGTAAGACGCTGGAATCCTCACTTCCTCCCAACAAGTGACAACTTCCCGTGGAGGTTAACGTGGCTCTGTGACCTGCAGGATATCCTGCCATTGTGAAAGTGGTTTTGACAGCCCGCACACTGTTGTGTCTGTACACACTGTGAAACCGCCATACCGATCGAGACTCCCACCGGCCCCGTACGGAATTTGCTTACGCAATCAAAAAGTTATGCTGGCCCTCCTGCGATCGTTAATAAGAAATTAGCAGAGTGTTTTGCTGTTTGGCCACGTGAATTGCTACTTTCCCTGAAAGTAGCAATTCACTTTACCCAGCAGACTTTGTGTCACCAGTAGGCTACCACTGCTACAACAGCATCGGCTCTTGGATGTTTCTAAAAACTATAATTGCTTCCAGAGAGCATCAGAGACATCCAGGTGTTCGGAGACCTCTCCTGTGCCGGGACTCCTCCGAGGGGCCTCTCTGGGTTAATGCCTGCCAAACATTTACCTTCTTCAGTGTTCCTGACTCTCACAAAGACGCAGACTCACAGAAAAGAGAGGGATACAGGGGGTGTATATGAGGGATTGAAAGCCAGGGAGTTGGAGGAGACTTGTGCCTGTGTGTGCGTTCGCGAGAGCAGGCTTGTGTGTGTTTGTGAACTGGCGTGTGTGTGCGTGCGCTCTGCATAGATCTGTACGTGTGCGTTTGGGAGCTGGCGTGTGTGTGTGTGTGTTTATCAGCTCAGTGCAGATGGGTGGCAGAGTGGCTCTTCCAGCCAAATGATTCAGTATGCTAATGAGTTGTTATCTGTGGTGCTGCAGGAACAATATACTGTCTTTCTCACAGTGGGAATCCAGCCTGCTGGGAGCAGATTACACTGCACGCACCGCCAAGGTAGTTATTTATATTTTCACAGAGTAGTAGAAAATACATAAATGCACACACACATACACACATACCCACAGATAGGCCTATAAACAAACAAGCAAAACAACATTTTAACACACACACACACACACACACACACACACACACACACACACACACACACACACACACACACACACACACCACCACCAGCAACATAAATAAAGTGGAAATCCGAGGTAGACTTATGTGCTCCGCCAGTAGATGGAGATGACTTTCTAGGCTTCACTCTTTAACAGGTTCCAGTGTTCTGTTACAGTATTGTTTGTAAAATATAACACACTATATGCCCGAAATGTAAGTTAACTTTTAGTGAATGTGAATTGAGAGACACCATTATGTTAAAAACACTATAGGCTGAAAAAAAATCCCTAAAAGTTATACAAAATGATTAAATCTTTGGTTATTTATTTTTAAAACAACATTTGTAATTCTTTGTAAAAAAAAACAACAATAAACTTGTATTTAATTGGATTTATAATCAAGGTTGTTCTTCAACTCGAGTCCAGACATTGGATTTGGAAGAAAATGGTATGACCTGTTTAACAGGTTTAACTTGGGTGTGATTAAAAAATATTATTATCTAGTGTTCAGTGTGTCACAGTATTTTTTATGTTAAATTTTTTGTCTTCTTATGTTCCACTTGCTATACGCACTTTAAACAATGTGTCTCCCGCAGGAAAATAGAGGAAATATACATGAACTGTAGATTGAATGGAACTGTGAGTTTTAAAAAAAATGCACAAATCCAAATAACTCTTTAGATGGTGACTATTGTTTGCCCCATTGTAATTTCAAATGAATGTCTGAGATGGACCTGGAGGATAATTAGAACATATTATTAAATTGAAGAATTTTAATATAAAATGAATCCAAACATGAGAGGGTAGAGGCATGCCCTTGTGCTAAAAATCTATACTGATACATTATAGAGAATTGATATTCTAAAAATGTGGTAAAATACACAACATCAAACACCATAACGAAGTCTTAAAGTAAAGGCTAGAGTGAAATGTAACAAACTCTTGTGCAATCTCTTATCCTGTTGATTTTCCATTACCAAAAAGAATGATGAACGTAGTCAATTTCTAATTATTCATTAGTCATGCTTTTTGCCCAAAACTTACAAAAATTAGCATTTGATATCCAAGATAAGAGAAAGAAAATCTGTCCCATACTGATGATTAGGAATAAAATAATAAGGAATTCAGAACATATTCAGCTACTGAACCAGATTCAGGAATTTCTTCAGGGACTGAGCTGTGGTGAATGAGACGTGCGGGTGAGAAGTGATGTGTGGGCGCCCACGAGAATTAGCTTTACCATCCTGCCGTGTGCGGCAGCAGTCAGTGAACATGTTGAGTCTTGCGTTTGATTTCATGAAATTGTTGTCTCTCAGAATATCCAATTTGTTTTGATTGCAATCACTCAGTCTGAAGCCTGTGATATCATGCTTAATGCTTCTTCACAAAACTTGGACACCTCACACCCTCTAGTGGGGAACAAGTGCAATGAAATATCACAAACCTTAATTATTTCCACGTTTGCGTTGCCTTCACTGACAAGGAGCTTATCTCTCCATTCTTATGACTAATGGCTTTTAAATTAGCTTCTAGTTCTGTTTCCAAGTAAATAACTCAAGGGTCATTAATTTCAAGCAGAGTCATTTTTAATGCATTGTTAAGTGTCGCACACAGCCGTATAATCAAGCCTCATCCATCTCTGAATATAGAAGGGCAAGCAGAGCATTCGGTTTGACAGGCGCGACGGCAGCAAGCAGATACTGAAGCAGCAGAGTTTGGCTGAATGTTGTGTTAATTTGACAGGGCAGTGCAGCAGGCTGAAGGCTGTGCAGCATCTACAGGAAGTTTTAGTCGGAAGTCATTAAAGGTCAAAGGTTGCAGTCACAGGTTTTCTACGGCAACAGGTTTGGTCTTTGAATCTGGGTAAAGCAAGAAGCCGGAGAACGTGCTGTCATCCTCGCTGCTGGAATAGATTCCATTCCAGTCTCGCAGCGTCTCCAGCCACACCTGGTCGCCCTCGCTCAGCGGCAGCAGTACGAGGTTGGACGCCTGGTCGATGTCTTGGCCATAGAGGGAGTCCCGAGTGCGCAGCTTCCGCAGCCCATTCACCACCAGGGCAGTGCGCACAGGCCGGTTGCGCACAGTGATGTGGTAAGTAAATAAGTAGACCCCTGGGTAGGTGGCATTGAACTTGTTAGCCGCTGTGTCCCAGTGCCCCTCGCCGTTATAAAAGACCTTATCAAACTTCACAGGTACACCAGGCGGAGGGAAGGACCTGCTGGGGAACAAGCCCACGCTGAAGGCAGAGCGAACCTGCTCCACACTCTCACCTGGTTGGCCTTTAGGGCCACGAGGTCCACGCCCACCTTTGGGCCCCCTCTCCCCCCTAAGCCCTGCCATACCCCTCCCACCTAGAGGTCCTGGGGGCCCTCTCGCCCCAACATCCCCCTTCCCTCCTGGAGGCCCTGGGTCTCCTCTCTCTCCGTTTGCACCATCAGTTCCATTCACTCCTGGGGGGCCCTTCTCTCCACTAAGACCAGGGGGCCCACGTTCCCCCAAATCACCTTTCCCTCCTTTCTCACCCGGTAAACACTCGCCTGTAGGTCCTTGTTCACCTTTCTGACCCTTTGTCCCAACTATACCTGGGGGACCCATAGGCCCCTCGTCCCCAGTGCTGCCCTTGGTCCCATTCATGCCAGGCCTTCCACTTTCTCCCAGGTCCCCTTTCAGACCAATGAAGCCACGTTCACCTTTCTCTCCTCTGGGGCCAGGGTCACCTATTGTATGCAGATAGGTTAAATTCACATTAGAGAACATGTTTTAATTAGAGTACTTTCATTTTTCAAACAGTATTGTACATTTGCAAAGAATGTATTTATACATATGTGTGAGTAAAACAGATTTGGTGATAATGAAAACCTACACACCTTTTTCTCCTGGTGTTCCTGGGACCCCGGGGATACCAGAAAGACCCACAGGTCCTTGATCACCTTTTTCACCTGTGGTAGTTAAATAAAGCATCGAGAATGACATTCCCAAAATACATGTACAAAAAAAGTATTTTGTAAAAAAGGACTTAGAGATACTGAGAGAACTCTCTTGCGCTCAAGCTGTGTCGTACCTATGTCACCATTGAGTCCGTTGGCTCCGGGTAGTCCTGCTGCTCCTAGAGGACCTCTGGGCCCTATTTCTCCATTCACTCCTGGCAACCCTGGAAAACAGAGAAGACTTGCAAGAAGGGCACATTTTGTCATCTGAAAGGTGATTTTAAGGAATACAGAAATCCTTCTTACCAGGAGGGCCCCTTTCTCCCAGCGGACCTGGTGGCCCTCTCTCTCCGACGGGCCCAACAGGGCCTCTCTCTGGTGGACAGCACTCACACATGTTGAAGAAGCACTCATTGTAGTCGAGGGTATAGTTTCCGTCGGTGTTCCCGGGAGGCGCTATGGCATCCGTGTGGAACTCGGTGGAGTAGGATTCGCTAGAGTAGGTGGTACTGTCTGTTGGTGACAAGGAATAAGTGTCCATCATTACCTCAGTTGTCTCTTCTGTGTGCTGGCTGCTGTAAGGTGACGTGGTCGTGGTCGTGGTTCGTCTTCCACCCCCACCCCCACCTCCACCGCTGCTGCTACCAGCTCGGGGGGGCTTCTTGCTGCTTTGAGGTTTGCGCGTGGTTCTGGCACTGGAGGTCAGCGCACCCATCAGGACCACGAGAAGCGTGGTGAGGAAGATAAGGCGAAAGGAAAGCATGTTGAGGGCTTGGCACAATGATCTGTGAAGAAAAACGGACCAGAAGTTAGAGGACTACAGGCAAAACCGGTGGAAGAGGTCTATTCTACTACAGCGCAGTGCATTTATGATGTATAATCAAGCAACAAGTGCATTTTACCTTCTGATGTTGATGGTGTTGAGTTCTCACTCCATCCTCTTCAACTAGTGATTGATGCAGCTTACCACCTTCCTTATATCGCCCGCCGTACAACAAATGCTGCTCTATCAAGCCAATAAGAGAACAAGGGACAGAAAACACCAGGGGTTATTAGGAGGTAGCGGGGCTGGCGAGAACAGATTACATGACTCCCGAGGGGATACGAAATAAAGCACGTCGTACACAAGGCAAGACTTTATTCTTTGTGATATGGGATATGATTCCAGAGCCCAAGAGTGCACACGGTGACGGTGACGGTGCACTCACGCACGCACGCACGCACGCACGCACGCACGCACGCACGCACGCACGCACACACACACACACACACACACACACACACACACACACACACACACACACACACTTGCTTTCTACACAAACAGGAGAAAATATAAAAGTACAAACAAAAACACCCATTCACAGAACATGTGTACAAACGCATGCTTTTTGTACACACAAACTCACACACGTTTGGTGATCGCGGGCAACACCTCACAGTGATCGTACCATTTGGCGGGACCTCAAAAGCAGAGAAAATGGATCTCTATACACCCAGTGGTAGAGGGATCAATGTCCCAAAACAGGCGGCATGGCAGCATTGATCCATCCATTCCCTCCCTTGATCTATCGAATCCAAAAAGACCAGTAGAGCTCATGGAAGCCAGCCTCCACTGAACTGAGCTTCACGCCTTAGAATGTGTGTTGGATGTAGTTTCAACCTCTGACACTAACTCTCACAGATTCCAGAACAAAATATGCTCAGGAGCCAAATGACATTTAGGAAAATGGTAGATAAAAAACGCAGATGGAACCAAAAGGATTTCAAAATTCTTTGATGAAGTCATAATTGTGTAGCTGTGGATATATCTTCCAAAGAAGTGAGTGAATTAACTGCTGCACAAACGCAGTCTCACTATACTTTGATGTTCTTCTCCTTTTTTCTTCATCAATTTTATTGTTCATAGATTCGCCGTTTTTTTTAAAACTACTTCCACAAACTTCAACATAGAAATATCAAATTCTAACAATCTAACATTAAAATGCTCATCATTGTAAATATTCCACATATTTAAATCTTTCTGAAATATTCAATATATTAACGTACAGATAAAAGGTGATATACAACTGCAGATGGTGAAGTTATCTGTGAACATCATTTCACAAGTTCCAAATATTAATGAATGTCATTTGATGCCATGCACTGCTTAAAGTACAGTTAAGTTAATATTATTACTACTTCAACTGCTTCTTCATACTTTAGCTTTGGCAAAAGGCTGCAATCTCAGGGCAGTTTATTCAGAAGTTGTATTCTCTATATACAAACACCTGCTGTAAAGAAGCAACATCATAACAAACTAAATACATTATGATTTATTTCAATAAGAATGCTGTAAATGCCAGTTAAAATATTTCATATGTAAAAAACAATATGGTGTTTTGCTATTTCCATACCAATATGTTATCTTAATGAAAGTCTATTACAGTTCACAATTTCGTTGGATAGATGATTATCCTAAAAACTGTTTAAACACCTTCCTGCCAAGTTTGATACTCCATATTGGATTATAACACATGGAGCAGATCTTGCCATGTCCACAACACTATCTACACTGGAGTCTGGAGATAACCTGTTCGCTCATGCTGCTGGTCACTATACTGTACCCTCACAACACAGGTTGCACTTTTACCACATTGTCATTTGATCCATCGCAGCACACAGCAATCACACTCACCTCTGTGAAGAAAAAAGGTAAATGCATCATTCACATCCAGAAGGTGTCAGCATATCTGTCTTTTTATTTCCATAGACTTTTTGCCATTTAAGTTGCTGAAACGTTTCAACATCCTGAGCTGAACTCAGGCCACAGGTACCTATACCTATTCTACTCAGATGTAGGTGCCTCCATCCTGGTCCAAGAAACAAACTGAGGTTTAGAGAAACAGGTGTGGATCTTGCGTGTCGACTGCTTTGTGTGACTGAATTATCACGTTGAGAGATTATAAATATGGAATTTGTTCTCTTGTGTCTCTTGTAAAATATATCTTGGTCTAAATAAAATTTCCTTATCAAATAAAACTTTTCCTAAACATGCCAGCTTACTGTGCCAGAGATATATTACTCCAGATGGCCACTAGGGGGCAGTGTTTATTGAGTACAACGACTCTTCTGACCAACATTTAAACACAGGCCTAGTTTCACATTAATTATGGGCAATCATAGCTAATAATTAATAATTATTGTGCCTTTTTATTCAAAGTTTGTTATATATGTGTTTTTGCTACCTTATGTATTTGTCAAGCATTGATTATGTTTTATTATATTAATTAACATTTAGTTGTTCATAAAATGCCAGCCGGGCCCCGAAAAAATAAATAGGTAGATAGATGGATAGATAGATAGATTGATAGATACCATTAAATAACAATATATATATATAATCAGAAATAAGAACTGCGCAAAACGTGTAAAATAAATGTAATTCAGAGAGCCAATAGCCTATAGCACAAATTCCAATGCAGTATGTTCACCAGTCAAAGAGGTGAGAAGTGTAAACATTTAGACATCTCCAGATTCAACATGATGATGCTGCCATGTAAGCTTCTACTCGATGACATCATCATTTGATTCCGCAGTCACCGGCCATTGGCTCGAATGCTTTGCATCCTCTGAGTTTGCGGCTGCGCACTCTTGTCAGCGCAGCGGAGTGCGCGGTGTCAAGTTCCACAGGACCGACGCAACCCACCTCCGCTAAAGACTTTCAAAATAAAGTTCTGTCCTTGTGCACGCGTGCACATCGAACGCTTTTAAGTCGCTTTACTAAGACGATAGCAATCGACTTCCTCTTTCATCTCGACCCCACGTTGGTGGTTTGACATGAGTGGAGGTGTGTTCGCAAAAAAAATAAATAAAATAGTGATAGGCTCGTGTCGGTGCGGAGACTGAGCAGACACACGTCCGAGGAGAGAGACGGGGCCAGCGGCGGAAAGGGAGGACACACACAGCGTCGACTGTCGTCTCCCGGTTAACTCCCGGTGACTCTCTCCCTCCGAGGTGGGTCTCACCCGAAAACATTCGTCATCCTACAATGGGCCGGGGGAGTTCGGAACGACTCGTGGAATCCGCTCGCGGTCGTTCGGAGAGCCGAGGGTAGGACCGCGACCAACGCCGCGAATCAATGAGGGCTTCTCGTCCGCGTTTGTCCTGCGCTTCTCGGCCCCGGTGTCTGGCAGCCAGCCGCGCACAGTGCGCAAAGGCGCTCCGAGTCGAGGACAGTGGCCTCCGACGAGCCGTGTGAATGTTGTGGTTCCTCCCTCGTCGAACATCGTGGCGGTGAATCGATTCCTCCACAGTTCCGCCGCGCGGATGGAGTGAGTTGTGCAAAAAAAAAAAAAAAGAAAAAAAAAAAGGGGGCCGCGGGGACAGACCACAGCTCGGTTGCGTGTGATGGTAGGAGACACAATGACGCTCTTGTCTCTTCTGGGTCGGATCATGCGCTATTTTCTCCTCAGGCCGGAGACGTTGTTCCTGCTCTGCATCAGCCTGGCGCTGTGGAGCTACTTCTTCCACACGGACGAGGTGAAGACCATCGTCAAGTCCAGCCGGGACGCCGTGAAGATGGTGAAGGGGAAAGTGGCGGAGATGATGCAGAACGACCGGCTGGGAGGCCTCAGCGTCCTGGACGCGGAGTTCTCCAAGACCTGGGAGTTCAAGAACAACAACGTGGCCGTGTACTCCATCCAGGGGAGGAGAGACCACATGGAGGACCGCTTCGAGGTGCTCACCGACATCGCCAACAAGAGCCACCCGTCCATCTTCGGGATATTTGACGGTCACGGCGGAGAGGTAGGCTGGGAGGGAGAGGGTACACCGGGCCCACGGCACTCATTAGACCCCGAGACCTGCACCAGGTCTCAGCATCACTTAGACACAGACATCCTCAGTGCTTCCTGCAGAACACGATCTTTCCTCTTAACAACAATAAAGCCCATTTCAAAAGACGTGTTTGAAACGTTTATTATAAATAATGGCATAATTATAACAGAAAGTACAAGCCCTCTGTTGGGCAGTGCAGAGGTGCAGGTTGCTAGGGGAAACGTAGTTCTTTGAATTGGGGCGACAGGGGGACAGCACTTCAAATACTTACCCCATTTTCAAATGCAGCAGTTCCCCCCCCCAATCCGGCATTGTATTCTTTTGTGTGAACACACCTCCTCCATCCCGCTGCCAGGGTGTTGACTTGGGATTCATCACAAAAGAGTGAGTGTGTGTGTGTGTGTGTGTGTGTGTGTGTGTTGTCTATCTCCCCTCCACTCCCTGTGTTGCCAAGGGTCACTGGTTTCTCATGGCTTCCTACAGACCACATGTCGCGCACCATCTGTCACCATCACTGTCCCCCGAGGTTCCTGCATTGGACACATTTCAACTGAGACAATTTACTAATATTTTATTACAAAGAAAACCAGAGGAGGGTCCAGAGATTTATTTGTCTTGGCTTGAAGTTTATCTAGGAGGGAAAGCCAATTTTTATATATTTTTTTGAAACGTCGACATCTCTGCTTTTGGACAAGGTGTAGAAGATGCATAGTCAAGCAGACCTGTAAACTTACAGCAACGGCGATGTGTCTCGGGGAATATCTCTGCGAGCCGCTTCTTACCATAACTATTCGTAAATGAAATTGAAATCAGTTAGAGAATCAGAGTTGGGAGCTACAGTATAATATCTCCCAGGACGACTGCTCTTCTGCCGGTCGAACATCAAGCCACAGCAGGACATTCAATCCCAAGTCAGACATGATATGCATCCAGATTTATTTTTACACAGAAAAGCACTTTTGTTGTGCACAGTGATAAGTGAGAGGGAGAATACAAACTACGTCTGTTCCAGTCCCCAAAACAAATATTTGTCCTTCCTGTCTGTCACAACGTCCCTCACCATTTCCGTGTTCGTCAGTCTTTCTCTTCTCTCTTATTTCCTCCCTTTCCACTCTTTCTTTTTCTTAGTGTATCTCTGTGCATTGTCTACATTCAAATGAGTTTCATCTGTGTCGGCCATTCTTTTTTTTTAATGACTTATTGTCACATTAGCATCAGTACACAGACCTCATCCTGATATGTATGGAAACACACTCAGACATTATCTATATATCAGGAAACACGTGGTTTCCAGTTTAAGAACCAGGCACTAACAGTAAATACAGTCAATCATGTTGAGGATCATTTGAGAAAGCCGTGTTTACCCTCTGGGACTATTAATGTTTGGAGAAAAAAAAAATCCTAGAATATTTTTAGGTTTTTTTTGCAGTTTGGTACAAGTGTGAGCGCACGCACGCACGCACGCACGCACGCACGCACGCACGCACGCACGCACGCACGCACGCACGCACGCACGCACGCACGCACGCACGCACGCACGCACGCACGCACACAGTTGCCAAGCTAAATACATAATATGGGCAGATAAAACACGCCGTCTCTGGCAGTGCAGTCTGTTCTGGCTATGAAAATAAATGCAGGAGATTTCTCTCAAACAGCTTCCTTATTTTAGTTTTTATCATGTCAAGTATTGGGTTAAGGCCCAGAATAATAAAAGTCAGCACAAACTGCTCCTGTCTTGATTTACCAACACTATTTGCTATTGAAGCAGGAACTGTGAGTAGTTTGCTTTGACACCGCTTTACTGTGTAAAACTTAATTTATAGTTACACACTGACTCAACCTTTTATGAAGATGGCCCAATATATCACTTTCACTCATTAAATCCTCTGATGGAATATTATTTGAGTCATAGTCCTGGTGTTTGTTTTTTTCGCTGTATACTGCAAATGAAAAATTACCTTTCTAACTCTCTTCCAGATCGCGACTCGCTGTTTGCCTCGCTCTCTACTTAAAAAAATGAATGAGTACATCTGTCCAGCTAAAGGGAATGAGAGATGGGTGCAGCAGGAATGTGCTAATCTCTCATAATATTTCATCTCCTGGCTCCTGTGGTGTACTGTATTTCCAATTCCATTATACCTCATGATAATCATTTGGAGTAGAATCATAGTGGTTGTCAGTTCAAATCTCATTTGTGTAGTTTGACAAATGTAATTACTGCATTGAAACAGGCAGTTTTTAGTTGTGGGTCAGTAAATGAAGCGTAGGAGTTAGAAGCAGAACTGTTGAACCATATTTTCAGAGATATTGATTTTAGGTTGTGTCTTTGCTAAGGCGTTAATTGCAACTAAAATGCATGATGAAATTAATCAAAAATGAAAAAGTAAAAGGGTAAAAATAAGATAAAAGATGAATTCACATTATCACTTGTGCTGCAGAACTGCTAAATCAGCAAAAAAGATAGGTGTCCGCATTTCCATAGAAACTTTGAATATGAAATATGTACTCTGTTTCTACTGGGATATTCGGGTGGTATACATTTTCCCCCCATTTTACATTTCATTCAACAGCATTAGCATAATGGAAGTGTTGGCAGAGAAAATGAGGGAAGAAGCAGATAAATAAGGGCAGGGGGAGGAGGAGGGCCAGTGGGCAGGAGGATGTTCAATAATTCAGCACAGAGCAATTGCTTTATATGATGAAAAAAAAAGAAGCACTCTTCTAAATTAGAGTTATATTGGACCGTATTACCGGGCAGCAATGGGAGAAAGATCCAATAAGAAAGAAATTCACAGTAGCACAGCATCAAGTTTTAAACCAAAGACTGGACATAAAAGTCAATGTTGAAGTGCCGGAAATCTGTATTCTCTCCTAAAACCAGCAGAGGGCGACTCCACTGGTTGCAAAAAAGATGTTGGTTTCTATAGAAGTCAATGAGAAAATGACTCTACTTCTCACTTGAACGCCAGATAAACATGTTCCTCAGGAGTTTTTGTTCTCAGTCTCTGGTATTACATCTTCTTCAATGCAGCATGATGTTCATTTAGTAAATTATGGTTCCATTTAGAGTAAAATAGACAATAAAGCACCCATTGGGGCGTGGATACTAAACTCAACCGGCTTCAAAACGGCAGTTCACAAAACAGTGGGGGAAGTCAGTGTGGGTTGCCACTTACGTAAAACACCAAAGCTTGATATTTACACACCTCCCAAAGTTGCTATGATAAAACATTTTGACAAAGAGGAAATTTAATCCCAGGATTCACCCTCCTTCTAATTAAATGTCCCCACCGTGTTCACCGGCACGTCGCTAACATTTCCCCCAGGAAAAACGGCCGCCTGCTGTTGCTGAAAATAAGGATGCTTAAGTAAGAGCTGAGGGGAACTGCAGAGCCAGATGATAATTCTCTGTGGCTTCACCTCTATGAGCGACCCCTTTCATAATACACATTGTCATTTAATCCTTATTAGCCTATGTGCCAAACATAGGTCTGCGCTCCACCTGTACCTGTTCTCCCCTCACCTCCCGACCTCCTCCGTCTCCCAGGCTGCAGCCGACTATGTGAAGGCCCACCTGCCCGAGTCGCTGAGGCAGCAGCTGCAGGCCTTCGAGAGAGAGAAGAGGGAGAGCGCCCTGTCGTACAGCAGCATCCTCGAGCAGCGCATCCTGGCCGTGGATCGTGAGATACTCGACAAGCTCTCTGTCAACCACGACGAAGCAGGTCAGGGGGGGGAAGGGAATCGTGTATCAAATTAGTGTTTGCGTTGTGGTAGGGGGTCGAATTATGATCCAACAAGAGAGATTATTGGTGATTTTTTTCCCTTTGCCTTATGATAATACCAACCAAATCGCAAGTGTATGTTCCTAGTCTGCTAATGTGTTTGTGTATACGACGAATTATAGATGTGCGTTTAATGTGTGAGTCTCAGACTGTCTGACTCAGTTTACATATATAGTACATATGTTATATGGGGTTTTATGGGATACAGTTTTGCCAACGTACAATGTTAAACTGTTCATGTTTTTACTGTACGTTAAATTCAGGTTTTAAGACACATAATTTGTATATTGAATGTTGCTACCTATTAATTAATTTTCTGCCACATTTCAAGCCCCTGGAGGGTTTTCAGGCAATCCCCTTAATTAAGAAATGATGGATTGCATCAAACTTTTTTTAAATATGTGGAAAGGGTTGGAAAATTTGACTCAAAGCATTTGTGGGAAATTAAGTTTTGTGTAGTGAAAAGGAATCTCATACAGATTTCAGCCAGACAAACAAAGGTGTTATAAAGTTTGTGCCCCTGTGGAGCATCTACATGTGTTGTGATGCATTTAATTGCCTAAAAATATTCTGATGCCAAAAGCAGATATGTTAAAACGATGCCTTCCAGTGCTCGTTTGTTCGGCGTTCACAATGCCTGCCTCTTAAAGGACTTTGTGCTTCACAGCGCCTTGGCTATCAAATAAAATCTAGCAGTTTGCTGTATAGTATTCCCTCAGCACAATGCTTCCCGGCTGACATTTACCTCTCTGACGGGTTCCTTTTGTACACTTCACTCGAAGTGCAGACTGAGAAGAGTGAGACTGCTGTAACATTAAGCTGCTGCATGTTGATGTTGGTGGAGCAGTTGTAAGTTTCAAAGCTTAAGTCCGGGCGGATCAGTTGGTGGAATTTGATACATCTTCCCCAGGAAACACACGTTGTGGGTTATTGTTTTTCATTGTTGATTTGTTTTGCCACTCTGTCAATTTATATACAGATTTTTACATCATTTTGTATTCAATGTTGACCTACTATTGAGCCACAGGTCATAGTATTTTTACGAAGGAATGACCTCTTGTCTGTTATCATTTGTACCATAGATTGAATGCCCTCTTCTTCCAAATTCTGCAAAATTGCACTTTAAAGGGCAAAAAATTCTATACATCATCATAGATTGCTGTAGTGATACTTTGAGCCCTGATTGATTAGTATAAGTGTAATTGTTATTAGTTACATGTATTAATTATGAGAAATATAATCATTTCAAAAAATGAATGTGATGTAAAGTGATGAAGTGCAGGAAAACAGTTTAAACACACAACTGGATTTGATTCAGTATCGTAACACATCTTTGGGACATTTACAAATAATTTAGATCCGTCAGTACCTTCAGCCTTTCATTTCAGTTTCTTTCTCTCTCTCTCTCTCTCTCTCCCTTGCAGGTACGACATGTCTCGTAGCGCTGCTGTCAGACCGAGAGCTCACAGTGGCCAACGTCGGAGACTCTCGTGGTGTGTTGTGTGACAAAGACGGCAACGCCGTTGCACTGTCACATGATCACAAACCATATCAGCTCAAAGAACGCAAGAGGATCAAGAGGGCTGGTACGTAAGAGACATCGACACAGCTGAAATATAACGTGTATATGCAGCATGTACAGTACCTGCACTGCTCTTCTCTGTGTGGTTGAGTCTGGGGTCCTTGGTTGCCATCTGTGGGTCTGTTCAGGAACAGCATTCTGTTAAACATTTAGCGCAGTGTCAGAAATAGATACCGAGTCTGTGTGATTGAATGATTTTCTCAATTTAGCATTTGTCACATTATCTATCTCAAATCAATCAAATCAGCATTTTAGAGCATCAGCATCTACAGACACAACTTCTCACTTTTAAAACACTCAGACAAACAAAAGTACATTTGTGGGTCAAACAAAGACTCGAAATAGTCCATGATTTGGATTGCTGTACAGTACATCCCACCCAGCCATTATTTTTTCTCTTCATCAGACTGTACTGGACTCTGATTAATTACTGACGTTTCCATGTTTCTCTTCACTCTCAGGAGGTTTCATCAGTTTTAACGGCTCCTGGAGAGTGCAGGGAATCCTGGCAATGTCCCGCTCCCTGGGAGACTACCCGCTGAAAAACCTCAACGTAGTCATCCCCGAACCGGATATCATGACCTTTGACCTCGACAAACTGCAGCCAGAGTTCATGATCCTGGCTTCCGACGGCCTGTGGGACGCCTTCAGCAACGAGGAGGCCGTTCGGTTTGTCCGCGAGCGCCTGGACGAGCCTCACTTCGGCGCCAAGAGCATCGTTCTCCAGTCCTTCTACCGCGGCTGCCCCGACAACATTACCGTAATGGTGGTTAAATTTAAAAGTGGAGCTGGGGGGAGCAGCAAGGCGGGGGACTAGGTCTCGCGTTTTAGAGCTCGAATTATGATCAATGCTTTCTGTGATATTATTTTTCCCCCCCATCTTCTGGGTGGAGCTGCAATATCACAGGAGGACTGAGGACTGATAGTAGGAGAACTGGACTTTGGACAAGTGCACACATACATGCTTACACCTGTAAAGATTAGGTCTTGTTTCCTTTCTAGGTTTCTGATTGAGATTAGGGCATGTAAATACAATATAGACCCAATAACCATCAGCCAACTTAATGATAAATGCTTTCAAAAATAGAAGTGCTCCAACAGAGGAGATGCATAAGCGCAGGACAAACAGACACTAAACCAGCACACTTAAAGACTGTGAGTGATTTCCTGCTGTTCCACATGGAGGCTTCTACAGAGGAGGCGTCAACTAGTGCCTAAGAGTTAGTGTGCAACTACGGGAGGCGGCTGAAAATGCATTTGCAAAAAACACACTGCTTGCTGCATTTTGCTCTCACATAATATATGTAATGTGCCACAATGTTGACCTGGGGGGAAAAAAAAAGACTCCAGTGGATGCAAACCTTAATTTGAGAGGTGGCTGTTAATCGTTTGTAGTTGCATCCTTGAGCTGCGTTCAGCGTCACTTTCACGCTGGTTGCAATGGCTTCTTAAAACCAGCAGTCGTCGCAGTTGAACATTTAAAAAGCCTTAGAAATAACTTTGGTATTCCATCTTAAAATGTAATGTACTCCATTACTGTTTTAAGATGGAATAAGGTATTAGATTGTATTGGGAAAATGTAATGAACCCTCCACATGCTCGGTATGTTTGTCCATTTTTTTTTTTGCAAAGTAAGCACAACTTCTGTAATATTAGTATTACATCTGTTTGTGCGCATCTGGATAGTTGGTTGTCATAAATGTGGATGTACGGTTCACAATAATTTGATGAAATGCTTCATGACCATCATCAATACTGTCACAGCCACCCAAGTCCTTGAAGGCTGAAACTGCAAATTTTAAATTTCAATGTATTTGATTTTTATTTACAACAGCCACCGTTCGAACCTGCAGGAGGCCAGTGGTATGTAAATGCAAGATTTTTAGTTTAATGCCACTCGTGCACACAAACACAGAGTTCAGAAGAAATAAAAGCAAATTATTTTTTTTGAATGGAGAATTCTTATTACATATCAGCCAATGTAAATACTGTACATCCTCAGTAATACAAGAGGGTTTTAATGTATATAGAACCTTATTTAGTTCCTGACCCTCACCTCTTGATGAAGCAATTTCATGGAGATAACGTGAGCTGTGAGTGAAGTTATTCTACACCATCTGTATCGGGGCATGTGCTTTGGCGCGTCCATGCTCTTGAACAAAGTACAGTGTGTATGCATCCATGGACACTGGTGGCTTACCTCTGACCTGGGGAGCACACGAAGCTGGAGACTTCCATGCCTCTGCTGCCACGAGAAAGCAACTAAAAGACAACACATTATCGACTGTACATGCAGCTGCAACTGGAATGCTAGAGCTAGAAATATGATATGCTTTTGACGGAATGAAGGCAGTGTAATTTACAGCTACATGATGTCAAGGACAGTTACCATGAACTATGATTGATTTACTACTACGTTCGGTTTTTACTGCTGTATACTATGACCTTCACATCACCTGAAGGAAGCTTTTTTAAATTTTATTTAACAGTTTAACTTATGCCTTATTTATTGTCGTGTCCAAATCAGCATTCTGTAAATGCATTTTTTTTCTTTTGTCCTGTATATGAGCTGATGTTGACAATAAGACGGATAACCGTCATCACGTTACTTTGACATGTGATTTACACAGGTAGAAAGTGTAAAGTGTTATGCCTTTCTGTATGAAAATGATCAGTATTAAACAAACTCTTCAACCTGAAATGCATTTGCTCCCTTTAGTCTATATTATTACAAAAGTGTGGTATTTCATTCTGGCCTTCAGTAATGTGTCCCAGCAATCGACTTTTGGTAGTTTAAATTTACATTTGTTTTAATCTAATGTGACTCAACATGTGTTTATTAAAGTTAACTGAGGTGATGACATCATGAATTAGTTGAGGGGAAATCACATGACGTTGTCAGAGCGTTTCTGGGATGCCTCTGTCGGACCACAAATAGCTCTCTGTGCCATAACTCTGCGCTGCGGCGGCTGCAGGGCAACTCCAGCCCACCGCAGCCTCCACGGCGCGCGGGGCGCTCGCACGGTGCCAAGTGCAGTGACGATCTGTACCAGGTGCAATTACCCAGAATAGCTCGGACATGAACCGATCCAAATGCCCCAGATCCCTGTTGCAACGTGCAGGTCTCTATTGACCATAAAGCCAAGTGCGTCACACACAACAACTTTACGGGAAGTCTGTACCCAGTTTTACCTGGGTTTGGCACTTTATAAGCGAGGCAAGTGGGAGTATAGGTAGCAGTGGGAGAAAGTTGTAATTTAGCCAACTCACAGAGAAGCAAGAATAAAAAGGGTTCTGCTTAGTTTTTTGTTTTTGATCCCCTGTGCTTTTCTTTCTTCGAGTCACAGTATGGGACAGCACGGCTCCAAGTCCACCATAGAGGCCAGGGTGGTTTTCCATCGCGTTGGCGCAGACGTGTGTCGGGGAACCGACGCGTGTTCTACCCCAGCTCCCGTTGTTCACATCCAGAAGAAGGGGACCGGTCAGCCGGCCTGTCCTCACTCTCCCGCCCGGGCGCAGGATAAGTCAACACCGCACTCTTGGCCCCAAGGCCGCCGTGACAGCGGAGGGCTGGTGTACGTGATGGACAACCCCACCGGCGGCGTGTGGGTGAAGCCCCGGGAGAACTGGACCAGATCTTGAAAAAAGTGAAATACAATGCAAATTCATGGAATTAAGTCAAGCACCCCGTGACTGGATGCACTGTGTGCGTGTGTCCCCTTGACGTCTTTGCGGGTGATTTGGGTTCCTGAGCTGCGCCGAGTGGCGCCACCCCGAGTCTGTGGGTGGATGGAGATGGATCGTGGAGGAGTTGGCTCGACTGATCACTGGATTTTACTGATTTAGTCTAATGAGACATTGTTGGACTGGAAGACGATGAGAGGACGCTAGACGATTACCGTGCGTCATGGGCGTGTCTCGTTTCAAACGTTAATCAGGATGTAAAACGCTTTTTTTTTCTTTTTTATATGTATTTTTTTTAGAATAACATGGAGTAGATCAAATGAGGGGAGATGGTACTGAGAGTTGGGCACATGTCCACTTCTGGATGTTGGCGCAAACAGCGAACCAACCAGAGTGGCTTGTCAACACAGTGCACTACGACCGACTAGGTCAAAAGTGAAAACTGCGCCCCCTCCTGGCTGATAACCGTCATTTATTTTTTCATCTGTTTTGATTTTTACCTTCCAATTTTTCTGAATTTTTTACAATTAATTTAATCAATGCACTGTTTACGATAGCACAAATGTTTAAAATTTTAAATGTTGGTTGTCTGAATATGATATAGACTGGGGGTCATAGTTAAGACTTAATCTTTGAATGACTTTCAATAAGTCGAGCCTGTCATATCAGCATCATTTGTGGAGTTGTTTGTGGCTCCTTTTGTTTTTTAGCAGCTGTAAGACACTTTAAGGAGTTTTGACAAAAGATGTGGGGAGTCTGAATATTCTAAGATTTTTTTGAATGATGATTGTGTGGCTTTGAACATCACTATTTCTTTAGGAGGCCAACACAACTTCAATTTGAGAAGCTGCATTTGTTTCGTCGACTGGGGGGAGTCGCTCTTCATTATTGTATCATGTTTAAGATGTCACTGATCCTTTAAGTGAAAGAGTTACAGAACATTGGAGTGGAGTGGATTTCAAGCGTATACTCACTGTTGCTTGTAGCCTAATGTACTGTTTTCCAACATGTTAAAAAAAAGAGAAATAAGAGAAAACAATAATCATTCATCGTTTTTTGTCTTAATTCAGAAGCATTTTGATCGAGTGCTTTTTGTTTCAGAACAACATCTGGTTTAGAGCAAATTCTACCTTTTCAGGAACTAAATCATCCAATCAGTCAAAATCTTAGTTTTGAGTTAAAGTACTCTAATATCCTTTCAGTGTGCTTCAGACATGTATAGGCGTTTTCAGTAAATGTCTTAGGATGACAGTTTATAACTCAGGGTAAGATAAGCACACTGCATCGAACAATATTGGTTTTACAGTTTGCAATGAAACCCGGGCTATCCTCAGGTGTGACCTTTGCCCCCTGGTGTGGCGCCTGAGTTATGGGCAGCGTCGAGCTAATGGCTAATCCATTAAACTCCGGGCCACGCACAAAGCAAACACTGCGTCGACGGAGCACCGGGAGGGGAAGAGGTGACGATCCCACTTGAAGTTTGCTCTCTTTCTCTTTCTTCGTCGCCATGGGTCTTCGCGGATCTAAACATCCCGAGGCCAAAGTTCTCCTCCTGGGCCTGGACAACGCCGGGAAGTCGACCCTCCTCTACAAGCTCAAGTACGACGCGCGCGTCAGCACCGTGGCGACCATCGGCTTCAACGTGGAAATGCTCGACGCCAGGAAGAACAGGAAGAACGTCTACTTAACCATGTGGGACGTCGGCGGCCAGGGGATGATGCGCGAGCACTGGAAGAGCTTCCACGCGGACGCGGCCGCCGTCGTGTTCGTCGTGGACAGCTCGGACAGGGAGCGACTGCGGGAGGCGCGCCGGGAGCTGGAGAGGACGCTGCGCAGCGAGCAGCTGACGGGCCGGCCGCTCATTCTCCTCGCCAACAAGCAGGACGTGAACGGCGCCCTGACCGCCACGGAGATCGCGGACAGGTTCAACCTGAGAAAGATCTGCCACGACCGCGACTGGTTCGCCCAGCCCTGCTCCGCGTCGACGGGATTCGGGGTGGAGGAGGCCTTCAGGCGGGTGGTGCAGACGGCCAAACTCCCGTCAGACTCTGGGGCGATGAAAGACAACATCAAGGAAACAGTGCACAACCTGAAGGCGGCCAGCAGACATTAGGTTTTATTTAGTTCAAATGTTCTCATTTTCAGACCACTGGCAATATTGCAAAAATGATAAGTTGTTCTGCGTCGAGACAGCTTTGTGCCAACAATGAATCACGTTCGAAGAGATGCGACCGTTTGGTGCAGTCTATGAATAGGAATCACCAGAAGTTGGAACTACAGAGTTTTGCAAAATATCAGTAAATATCAGTATATCTACAGTTGTTGTGGTGCCACAGGAAACACAATTTGCCATTAAAAACACTGTCAAGTACCTAATACATGCAATAAGTAACTGCAGATAGGTTTTCATTGGTGTATATGACTATATCTTCTTTCAATTATTAAACAGAGTTCGGTTATCTCACGCAGCCATGGGCCGGTACATTAAGCTCCTGGGTCCACGGAGGCACTTCACATTACTTAAGCATCACTGTCAGCGAGATAAGAAACAATGATACGTCCTCAGGTATAAGGTTTTGGTGATGTGGGTCCTGCTGCAGTGAACATGTGGTTTCAAAATTACGCTTTATCAATTGTTAGTGATCGATTACTACATTCTCTTCTTTATCTCTTTCGGACAATTCAGCCATTCAGTCTGCATGGGGAGAGTATTAGTAAATCATTAAGGGATGAATAGTTTGGGTTTTTACAATGATCCTCAAGTCGAATGGTAAATTTGAAGTTGATCATTTTTCAAATGTCAACATTATTGATCTCGTGCTGCAGAATGGCTGGTCAAAGGGAATTGGCAACCGCAATCTTGGTCCTGTATGGTTTATCATCGAATGCCTTATTATTGATTGTTACATGACGTATTAACATTAAAGGCATTGAGCCTCGTTGGACACATTTCTTGGAACACAACGCGCAATGATCGATAAAAGGTTAAAATATCATACAGTTCAGACAGCAGGGAAAATGCCGGACAACGTCACAGGTGGGTTGTTTTCCCTTTTCTTCTTCTTTTAGATATCCACAGTGATGATATAAAAGACACCTCCCAAACTTCCCATTGAAAGTGCGGTATAATAAAGCCCCACTTCCATCCGGCCGTCGTACTCGTCATGTCGCCTTCCCCATAGAAAACTGCGGCCGTCCTCTGCTCCCCTCGCGCACCGTCTCTTCATACGTCGGCAGCCGCTTGCACTCGTCGTATGTGGGCAGCTGGGCGGCCGGAGCAGGGTCCCGCGAGCCGCCCGGCGCGCAGCCCTCCACGAGCGGCTCTTGCGAGGTGGTAGCCGCCGGGTGTCCGCTGTGCGGCGGGGTGAGCGGCCTGGATCTCGAACACAACACTCTCTGGACAAAGTATCCGACGGCGAAGAGGAGAAGCATAATGAGGACCCCGGACAGTTTCCGGGTGACCATGGCGATGTTGTAGTAAGTCTTGTCCACAATCGGCTGGCAACAGGTGACGGCAGTGGCGTTGTTGCCCTGCGCGCAGCAGACCTGCTCGTCGCGGCACAGGTCCGGTCCACATCTTCGGATGGAATGAACCACCGCGCGAACGACAAAGCAAACGGCGAACGCCGCCACCGGCCGGCATCTGTGGAGGAGCATCGCGGTCGAGTTCCAAAGTGAGAGATTATCTCATGAACTTGGACGGAGAATGTTGGGGAGACAGGATGCGGGGCGAGGCGAACCACTTGACGATAACGCACTGGAAGACGCGTCGGTCGAAGGGCTGACGCAGAGCCATCGTCAGCGCGCCACACTCTCACGGGACACAAACATATTGGGGGAAAAAGAAGAAGAAGAAGAAGGGGAAAGGACTATACGGTCGCACATGGAAAGCAGAATCTGGTTTACTCATGCAGCTGCGTGCATGTGGCGTCTCTGCAGTATATAACTATTCTAATAGGCTTGACATTAACTCCTAAGTGTACTTCAGTGTGCCCGAGACTTATTGGGCACTTAGCAGGTATATTGACGTCGTAGAGAGTTTTAAATGCGATGGTTTATTTGATATGAAAGTAAACACGCGCCCAGGGAATCGATCAGAGGCATGGGAAGCACTGAGGAACGACCTTTGATTAATCGTAACGGCGGGAGGGGGCATGAGGCCCGAGGGTGGTTGTTTCAGGACATTTACCTTGTTTGCGTTTAGATGGGTCAGCACCATGGACAGCGCCCCTCGTTGGGCGCTGTCCATGGTGCTGACCCATCTAAACGCAAACAAGGTAAATGCTCCAGCTGGCAACAGCACAGAGATCCATTTCCATTTGCAATATTAATACTGCTTTAGTGTACATTCAGAGGTCAAGTCAGGTCAGCTCTTAAAAGCCTGCAATGGCTTGGTTCACTTCCATTTCGGCTGATTAGTAGCATATGTATGATGCTGTAAGTGCAAAGTGCTGCCCCCGTCACCAACAACTACAAAACTCTAAATGACAGTCTTGGGTTGACTACAACAACACACTTAAAACAGCTGTGGTACTTCCTCTGCTCGTCTACACTACTCTTTCTTGATATCATTTGAACACAAAACCTAGTCAAGTGACCAAAATAGAGACAATTTTGACAGATCAAACGTAGCTTTTACTAGAGAAACGTGACTAATCATTTTACTGGATGTGGCAAGCAGAGCAAGCATTTTATATTCCATTATGAATCCACACAATGATTAATCAATTATGTGACTGCATGATGAGTAGGTTGTGGGTGGTAATGGAGGGAAGTGCTCCCTAATAGCATGTCTGCTTTTGTCCTTGGGTCAAAATACACAGTATTGCCTACGATGGATGTCAAAGCGTTGTATTGTGCATCCATTTATTTTAACACAAACAATATCCAACACACAACTGCGTCCTTCTGGCATCTACTTGATGTTGCTTGGGCCCTAATGAGTCTGAGTGCTTAAAATCCAATAGTAATTAAATTGTTTGCTGAAGCCATATCGAGTTCTTGGCCAAGAACTACAGGATGTTGAATTTTGTAAAGATCAGATAACGAATAATGGAGAAAATGGTAACATCATGCTGTAGCACAAGGCAGATACAACGGAAAGCCCCAAGCTAATGTGGTCAAATAGTTTATGAGAAAAAAAGGCCTGAAATTTATACAGAAAAGACAAATGTAACAAAAATAATTTTCAAAGTACAAAATAAGTAAACAAGTATTGCTTCTCTGAAAAGAATGACGGACTTCACAGGAAAAAATTATTTCACGTGAGGTGAAAGTAGAATGATGAGATTAATTTCAGGGTTTGTCACTGGTGTCTAGAAAGTTTGTCTGTTATTTTTCTGTCCTCATCTCTTTTTTTTTTTTTAAATAAGCACTTTCCATTGTGTTGTCCAAAGTCTCAGGTGGTCTTGTTCTTTGGTGAAAGCACAGTTCTAGAATCTGTTGACCTCGATGCAGATTTGCTGGGTGGGAGGACAGTGAGGGGTCCCAGCTGCATAGTTCTCTCTGGAAAACAAATCACATTGGGTCTCATTAAAAATTTAAAAGTGTACTTCAGCTGCTCTGAAGGTTCAATGAACAATTTAATTCAATTGAAATTCAGGAATTCACTCTTTAAATTAAAAATGTAGTATGTTTATCTACTGATGATAAATTGAGAAAATAAACTAGTACTGCTATATCATTAACAAAGATGAATGCTAATCTGCATCAAGGTATTTGAATCAGGCAGTTAGGAAAACAGATAGTGTCTTTAAGTGAGATATATACAGAAGTTTAAATTGCAATCAAAAAGAACAACAACAAAAAAAAGAATTCAGAGAATGTAATATCTGTTGTACTCACCTACTTGGTACTCTGTTCCTCTCTTCATTAATCTAGCAAAGGACTGATGAGGTTTGTTGTGTTGGCTCTGATGCATTCCTGGTCGGAAACTGATATAACTGGCTGGAAGATGTTCGGGTCTGTTATGGACTAAAGTTTCCTGTGAGATCTTGGCGGACCAGGCTTCGGAGCTGACCATAGGGTGTTCTGTGGGTGGAGGCTCCTCAAACTGATTCGAGATTTCGCAGCTTCTACATGCCTGATCATTCCCATCAATGGACCGCCATCTGGACAAGGAGGGAATTTTTCTTTTTAAATTAAATTGAATTTAATAGAGTGAAAAACATTGTATTTTAACTTAAAGAGGCAACAGACAACGTGTGTGCACCTAGTGGTTCCATGTTGTATTGTTTGGTCACAAAGACGCAGTAGCAAGACCTCTGTAAGGAGGCGGGTACTTTTCCTCAGAGCTCTTGAGGTCGGTCAACAACACTTTGGAGCAGAAGAAAGTGGTTTGTACACTGAAGCTCCTACATCGTTTTTATTGCTCCAAGCACTAACTAGAGGCAGCATTAGTATCATGGCTAACTCAAAGCCAGCAGCCGGACTACTGTCCAAAGCAGAAAACCACCGTGAAAACACTAATTTGAACAAATAACCTTGAGTTAATGTTGATGTAGACTGGTTGCATTACATAATGAAGTATAAGAAATAAGACAAACTGCATGTCGTTTCTAAAGCCGCTCAATTCCCGGAGCTCTCCACGGAGTGAATAACTGTCAGAGCTTCATTCTTGTTTTATCTCTTTTTCTCTCAATCTCCTTCACCTGCTTTTGATCCTCAGTCAAAAAGATTTTTTTTCTTGCGAGGCTGAGTTGTTTTGTCCCTTTGGCTGTTCCACCATATGACATTTGCATCACTGGGGATAGATACCAGGAGAAAGCTGTTCTCTTCCTTGTTTTGTTGACGCAATGGTGTCAGTTGATTTGTGCTGCAAATTGAGTCATAAGTCGAAAAAAACGCCTCCAAGTGGTCAAGAGACTAACATGGTGAAAGCAAGGCTTATAGGGGACCAATATAAGCATGCATGACTTTTTTTTTTGCCATGACACTGCACAATATGTTTTAACATCATAATGACAAGTTTAAGCCATTTAAAATGGAATGCTTTAAAGAGAAAATTTTCAGAAGACATGGCATTCAAGAGGGACGTTACTCATTTGATAATACTGTGACACTTTACTGACCATGCCGAAAATAAAACAGCTGCTTCATTAGTATAATACATTACCTTTTCTCAATTAAAGAGCAGGCCCTGTTTTGTGAGCCGACTGTTGTGAGTGGAACAGCCTTCACGTAGCAGGATATGTAGACCTATGGTAAAGATGTGTGTAATACAGTAAAACTTCCCTTTCAGGTCTCATATACTGAACAGAACAACGAAACAAATGCGAGTGTTAAAACTCATAATACAACGAACCTTGGACAGAAAAACAGTGAAGAAGGGCAACCGACCTGGTTTCTGGGCTCTTGGTAAAACCTGAAGGCATCCAGCTGAAATCTGAGCTTGTGCTCCTCAACTCTTGGTAGGAAACGGGAGCTGGAGTTTGTCAGGTAAGCATCAGTAAGACATCTGTTATAATAGCAAAGGAAAACTAAATGTTAGAAACATAGTTTGAAAACAAAAATCAAAAATGCCGTATTGTCACTTAATGGTGGAACCGTCCAAGACTTGGTGGTGGCGCTCACCCATAATGCTCAATAAAGTCATATTTCACAGTTGCCTCTGCATCAGGAGTCGCTGTGGCAACACAGTGGTCAACATAGACTCGCAGGGGCACATGGTTACGAATGATGGCAGATACTTCAAAATGAATGGGGTCACCCAGGTAATACGAATAAGATTCCCTCTCAAACTGCCAGTCATCTGAAATGATTTTTAGAAAAACATCCATCTCTTACATTATTAAAAGCGAATCATTACTCAAATGTTGCATTAATGAATAACAAAAAGATGCTCGCTCTCTCTCTCTCTCTCTCTCTCTCTCTCTCTCTCTCTCTCTCTCTCTCTCTCTCTCTCTCATCCTTTCCATACCAGTCATGATTTGCAAATTGAAATCTATTTGGTCCTCAGCCGAGGTCGTGGAGACGAGGGGAACCCAGGTGGGATGCAGAGAAAAGCTATCCACAGTGTACTTCCTGAAAATAGAGAGCCAGACCAGAATTCCAAGTATCTTAACATGAGATTAAAACACATCCAAGAAACTGCATTCAACAGTTCACGTTGTGCTCGGCCTACTTTTCATAATGGCATTCAACTGGAATTGTTGCTCCATCCAATCTAAGCAAACCATCAGATGAAGCTTCAGGTGAGTAGACGAGAACAGTGGAATAGATGATATTCTCTATGGTGGACTGGAAAAATATTGGGTTAGTTTCTTTTTAACATGTTCTAAAAAGTAACAAGACAAAAGTGGAATTAACCGACAGTGGTACAAACAGCTTAAACGTTAGTAACAGAATGTCCACAACCAATGCTGCTTACCGAGAGTGTGGTGCCACAGTCCATCAGGTGGGCCCGGATGGTGAACTCAGCCTCTCCTGACGGCACCGCCCTGCACGCGCTCTCTTCGGCGACCGGGTCCGGGCCCAGGCGCAGATGTTCGCCGTCCACCCGCAGGCCCGTGTCAAACATGTCGGCCTGCACCACCACCTCCATCGAGTCCGGGTGGCACTTGACCGCCACAGGCCGAGGCCGCAGGTCGAGCTCCGCGCTTTGCGGCCGTCTTGAGGGCCGCGTGTCGCCGCGTGTCCAGGCCGGGCCGCTGGCCGAGCTGGGGCCTCGGCTGTGCGCCAACCGGCTCTCCGTGAGCGTAGACACGGAGACGAGGACGATAATCCACCAAGAAGAGGACGGTGTCTGAGGGATTCGCTGCATCCTCGGACTCGAGCTTCCAGGTTTGGTGAGAGAACCGCGGGAAACGCCACCACAGGTGTAAGTACTTCCGCTGATTGAGTTCGACCTATCACACACCTGGTTCGACTGGAACCGGGATTCACTGGCGCACGCAACTGTCAACGTTAACGTGTCTTATAATGTGTCTTATAATGTACAATAATGTATGTTTAGTCAAAGTAATTCATTGTGAGCGACACATAACTTCATATACCTTTGTGTACAGTGTACACACAAGTGTGGCTGTGTGAGTAAGTTCTATTTGCTATGATATATTTTTCCCACTAGGTGACACCCCAACTCAGTCTGTCAGCAACAAAATGGCTACCGCCGACAGGAAGTTGTAGAAAAACCCGGATGAGAGCTGCTGCTGCTGGGCGTGGGTGGGATTGAGAAATTGAAGTGTTACTTCGGCACAAATGGAGATAAGGTGTGGGAAGCAAAGAGAGGGGTTAACAGTTGGTATTGCAATCCGCCAAAACCCCCCCCCCCCCCCCCAAAAAAAAACCAACCCAAAAACAACTAATACTCAAAAACAAAGAAATAAAAAGTCAATTTTCTATTCTAGATTTTGTAATTCAACAACTAGAACAAATGAGCTAAAGATGAGGCAGGAGCACAACAAACTGATTTTTTCTTATTTGCCAGTCATGCTATACACACAGGCCTCAATGATATTATGCAACCTGCGCCTAGCTGAAATTATTTAATTAAAAATATATATTTCAGTCAAATACAAACAGCGTTGATAAAAAAAATAATAATTAAAAAAAAATACGGACGCCCGTGAAGGTTATAATGTTCAAATTTCAATGTATAATCAATGGTGATGTACTTTGTGGTGCTGCTCAACTGTATTACATTATACAGAGAGGACAGGCTTTCTGAAATAATAGTGGGAGTATGGTGGGTGTTTATTTGAGCAACAGCCCAGCATGGTGCTATTTCCTAATTATCATTTTTCACGTACATTCAAATATGCTACTCTTTCCCGTGTGTGTCACTGATCCACTACTTCAGTAAATTGTCTCATAGGTCATAGGTCTCTCTCAACCCCAGCAGCCACAAATGTCAGTTGTGCCAATAAAAAAAAAACAAAGCTTTATTTCACTTTCATTCATGTTATACAAATACCCAACACCACTTAACTGCACTTTCAAAACATTATTCCCACTAGCAAAATGGGATATTTTTAGTTGGGCAGGCAGTGCTGGGCTCGGAGCTGAACAAGGTAAATCAGTTCAGTTGGTAAAATCATGAAAACATTCAGTCTTCATTTGACTCAGAAACTTTCATCTGGACATCCCATTGTCAATTCCTTGGTATTTAGAGACTTATCATACAAGACTTACTGAACAGAGCGACATTTGACAATCTGCTGTATTTCTGTTGACTCCAATTCTAAATTTGACTTTCTTTTTATAGTCGATATCCTTCGACTGTGTTTTAAATAATTCACACACTACACCGGACACGAAATAGGTTTTGACTGACTTTCAAGTCCTTCTGCACATCAAATAGTTTTTAACCTGTTCACTTTATTTTGGTCACTTGATAGTAAGTTGATACACGATATACATCGTGACTGTCGCTGTAGATTCTTTTGATCGAGGACAATTCACCTGCTCATCTCACTGTCTGACTATTTGTTGAACTGGAGTGAAAAGAGTGAACCAGAGTGAATGAATGAACAATACATAAGCAGGATTTATGCAGGAAAAAAGAAGTTTATTTGATGATTCTCAGAACCAAGTAAATATCAACAATAAATAGTTAAAAATAAATAGTCCAGAAATAAATACAAAAATGTTTATGAATAAACAGTATAAAATCTGTTAATACACTATAAAAAGAAATTAAACACACCATCTTGATGTGAAATATAAATAACATGACCACATAGAAAATAATAAATATGTACCCTTAAAAATGTATAAAGTAGACTGAAGTGTTTTCTGCCAACTAGATTATCGGATTGTAACACTATCCGTCACTGTAGTTTATATAATTTGTGTGTAAAGTGGTTCTGTATAGCTTTCTGAAACTATCGTTGTGTTGATTTATTTAGTGTGCTCCCCAGAGATCATGTATCCAATGACTCTGTTGATCGTGATGGTGCGGACCTGGAAGCCCTTCAGCACTTTGCAGAGGCTCAGTCTTTCATCGTAGGTGCTGGTACCGTCTGCAGCAGCCTGTGACATAAGAGACAGATAGTGAAGGGTTTGTTACGGTAACATGATAACCAGCCTGAAGCATGCACTTTGTTCAGTTTGTCAGGAGTTCTACAAGTTTGAAACCACAGAGACTTCAGTACATAAAATTACAAAAATGACAGTGTACTTTTTATGTAAATGTGAAATGCATCACTTACCCACTTTGAGGTCAAGTCTGCGGACAGAGACTGTGGGAAGCAGTTCTGTTGAGAGCATGGGATTGATGTTTAACACTTAACAGATTGTTTAATGAACAATCAAATAGAACAAGAGCTATTGTTGTGAGGTTTGGGGGTTTCACGATCTAAATTCACCCCGTTTAGCCGTTCACATGAATTTAACTGTTTGATTCGTTGGGCAGACACTGTCAATTTTTATTAGTAATGGTAAAAATTGTGCTAAAATACAAAAACATATTGTGTGAGATGAGTTACCTCCATGAATTCTCTGAGGCTGAACAGAACAGTTGGACCAAGCAAACTGTCGGGGTCCGGCTGAGCTACGAGAAATTTGTAGTAGTGGTGCAAATCCTCCCCAATGTTTTTCAGACACGACTTCTGTACGGCAACACAGCAAAGTATGTTTTATTTAATGTGAAAATGATTTGACATTTCTGTCAAAAACAATACAATAATACATACAATGATAATATAAAGTAGTAAATAATACTATTAAAAACTAGGAATATTCTCAAGGTTGAGACAGAGACAGAACTTAACGTACCTCATCAAATTCTGATTTCTTGATTCCCGTGCATGTTGATTCCTGTGGGAGAAACACAGTTCATTTTTATTGATATATTATTATACACAGGTACAGTTTAACAAAAATGATCACCAAATGTTCATTGCTTTTGGACATTAAATACAGTTGAACAGGCAGCAGCACCTCAGACTAAAGTAAAGTTATTTGTTTAAATATTACAGTTTTCATTTCGGAAAAGAAAAGTCTCATAAAATGTGAGCTTTCCTCTTGTACCTTTGGTGCGCACACTGACGGTGTGTTGGTCTCCATGTTCAGCTCCACACTCTGCTTTGAGCAGTTAATTCCACTGAACAGGTTATTCTATGACAAGGGAGTATATATATATATATTTTTTTTTTCATTTGAAAATAGACAGAATGAAGATGAAGCATCTTGAAGCATGAGTTTTTGAAGGCCTACCTGTGTGAGAGCGCCAGTGATGTTCTGTAGAAGTGTCCGTGCATGTGAGGCACAGGAGTCGGTCATCGGCCCTCTGCTCATCATTGGCAGAGACTTGCTGACCTGCCACAGAGGACAGCTGAGCACGAGGAGCAGGAGAGCAGGGGCGACGTCTGTCAAACAGAGAAAAACAGATCCGCATGAGTAAATGTTTAATTTTTTCAAAGATATTGTTCAGTCAGTGCGTATTATACTCACAGAGTTGCATGGTAGATTCCACTGTTGATCCAGATATCTTGGTGAGTTTGTCTGAACTCAGACATCCTTACAAGCTTTATACTCAGCGATGCAGGAATTTCCCTTAAAATGTAAGTAGCATGTTGACGCCGAACTAAGTTGAAAGAGCAGAGTCAAGGCTGTGTAATTCCCTTTCCCCCACACTATAGCAACAAATGCTTCTGTGAAACTGGAATTAACAGAGTAAAAGACGTTTACATCTATCCTGAGGTTACCAGCAAGCTTCACTCTGGTGACTCTTCATTGTTGACATTTCCAAATAGGGGAAAGCAGAGTGGAAGCATCCTGTATGTCATTTAAATCTGTAAAACTGAAATGTCTCAAATGTGTCCTGTATTGACCATGTATTGACAATGTATCAATAATCCCAAACAAAACATTTCATTTTATGTTTATGTGTTTACCAGACAGAAAAAACAACAAAAACAAAGGTGTTACAACAGCTTGTAAAATATTATTAAACATTAAACCATTATGGTTTAATAGTAAAACACTTGTATTGACAGCATTTATACAAATGTATGTTTTATTTAGAATAATTACTTTTTATTTCCCCGTTGGCTCATTTACTTTTCTTCATGGTCATAATATAAAATCAATGAGTTTATTTCCATCAGCTGAGTGTAACAGAGTGTTATTTTGTCCCCACAGTCAGAGCTGTTACCTTTTCACAAAACTCACTTACGTAAGTGTTAACAGAAGTGTGAATGTGCGAGACACTCAGTTGCCCTTGCATGTCTGTCCATAACTGAAAACATGAATACGAGCAGACTCACTTAACTGTATTACACTGCTTTTGGTTTTACAGAAAATATGTAGATTTAGATCATGATGCAAATGAAATATCATGAAAACCAGCACAATATAGACAAAGTTCACACCAATGAAACGTTTATTATTGGATTTGGTTTTTTTTAACAATCATAATACAGTACATTAATCATTGGAGCAAACAAAAGAAAAAAAATTGACTTTAACTGACATTCTTAAAAAGCTTGTGGTGAAAACACCTAAACACATCTGGACAACAAGGCATGTTCTTCATCCTTTTAATAAAGTCTCTTAACATTTACATACAGTATATCCATAAACCTTTTAAAACAGATAAAATAGATATCGGCTATTATTTATTAATATGGTCGTTTCATATATTTTTTCATACTTTAAACTCTTTTGCATTGGTAAATTGAGCATAACAAAAATTGCATTGCATATTTTTACTAAGACGCTGTCCATGTCAACATTCCTTAACCTTTGCTTCCTCTATATCTCTATTTTTAATCCCAATCACCTCTGCCTATTTTATCAAGTATCACCACATTTGACAAATACAAACCGATCTAAAAAAATGTTGCCTCATATCTCTTAATGCATACAGCATATGAAGCAGGTAGAAACTGTTAGTCAATTTCGTGTCTAAATAATCTTTAGCTATTTCAAACCTGCAAATGTTGTTTATCAATTTCTGATGCAACAGGTCAGACACAAGATGTGAATTAAAAAGTGATGATAGTGCTTTTAGTGGGGGAAAAAAAGGTGAATAGGGCAAATGTAGAGGAGAACGGTTAAATCTTTTTGATCACTATATAGAGAAACAAAATACAAAGTAAACCGATGTTCACGTGGCCCCTGAAAGTCATCATCCTTTCTGAGGAACAATGTGTGAAGGGGTTCCCTCCAATCCCATTAACATACATGAGTGTGCTGTGCAAACTTATGAGGTAAATCAGTGTTGGGGATGGAATTAAGTCAAGAGTTCCCCCTAAATCTGTGAGTGATGCTTTGATTAATCATGCTGAGTGGAAGTGAAAAGCCTGCACAAACTCAGCTGTGTTCAAACTGAAAGCAGCAATCTCCCCCTGTCCGTCGACTACAACCTGTGGCGCAGCACGTCATGTGTGATTAATGCTTTATGCTGTATTCAGTTCTTCAGAAACAGTCAGCACAGATGGAGTTTTTATTAGTAACACTGGTGACAGTCCATGAAGCTGTGGGTTGGAGGACGAGCAGACGGACACACGTGAGGACTGGGTTTTTTTTTATTTAGAGATGGCTTTCTCTGCATGGTGCCGCTGGTGGCTGTGAGCGTGCCTGTGATAAAAAAAAAAGAACAAGACATGAGCACAGGACATTGAGATAATGTCAAAATTGGAGCTTATATGGACCAATGGAGAATTGGACAGATATTAAAAGGACAAAGGACAGTGGGGCGAGAGCATCACCTGGTGAGGTCCTCTATGTCCACCAACATTGCATCCTGCTCCACGTGCAGCTCATCCCTCATTAGCAGCAACTGCACCAGCTCTTCATTTAGACCTGTGTAAGATTATGTATACATAACAAAACAATAAAGCAATATTGAGGGTCATATTGTTGGTGTCAATGGAGAAGATTAGTTGAAAAGAGAATTCAGGAGCCTGATCTGAAGATCTCATGCTTTGAACCATAACTTTTCATGTCTGAACAGTTAAAACCTGAAAGCTCAGAGAGTCACTTTAATTAAGAAGAAAAGCGGATAAGATACTTTGGTCAGTTGTACTCCTTTGACCACTTAAACAACAGGGCACTTTATCTAATGACTTTTTGGCTGCAACACTAAACAAAACTACACTAAACTACTTTGGATGAGTTGAAACTACTGCTCTTTGACATGTTTTCACCTGCCAACAATGAGAACGTGGGAAGACAGTAGAATTGTTTTGGAATAAACAGGGGATCTATTGTGTTAATGATACTTGTGTTCTACTCACTCTGAATCTGTGAGTGTAAGTCATTTGTGATGACTTGCAGCTGTCCAAGACTCATGTCCCTCATGTCCCCTCGCCTCAAACTCCTCTTCATCAGACCCTCACTGATGTGAGGCAAATGAGGAAGCTGTGTAAGAAGGAACACACAGAGAAACGGCCCTGAATCGTCTCTGAAATAATGCACTGTTCATGGAGGAAGGACTGAAGAGCTACACACATACACCCCTGATCTCTCACTGACTGACCAAGTCGGCCACGGGAGAACGTCTGTGCAGTTGGATTTGCCTCTCCACCTCCACCTGCATGCGAGCCATGGGTCGAGCTAGAGCCAGCGCCACCCTGGCCTCTTCCTGCAGTCTCCGCTGCACCCGCCAGAACCCGCTGCAGTCATCTAATGGGTCGGAGTCCTCCTCCGCTGTGTCCCGGTCTGATAGCGAAGAGCTCTGCTTGCTCTGGAGAGGAAGTAGCGTCAGTGATGTCATGACAGAATCGTCAATGTGGTTCACAGAGGCGATAACAAAGAGTAGCGAGAGTCGTGGGACGAGACTGAAACGCGTTTGCGTACCACAGGTGACAGCGGAGTGTCAAGACTGGTCTCTGTCCGGCTGTCCTCAGCATCACTGTCTTTGTCGCTGTTGCTGTCATTAACATAGCACACCTGCAGGTTCACCCCACCCTGCAGCCTGGGAGGACATACACAAAGAACATGAGAGGGGAATTGTTAACGTTCAGTCAGAAACACTCAGTGTCATGGTGAAACTTACCGGGAGCAAGGGGAAATTACTGATTGATGTTCTGATTTGTTCAGACAAACAACTTTTAAAAGACCACAGCATGTCGGCCTTGCTTGGAATTAAGGTCTTTATATTTATCCTCAGCAAGATGCTCCTTAAAGATATTAAAGATGAAGAATGGTGCATATTCAATTATGAAGAAAGGAGTTGGAAGGCGGAAAGGTTAACTGAGGTGATTATTGTAATTTCCACAAAAAAATGCTGAACTATTACCAAAACATGTTGTAGCTCTCTACTACATTGGGAATTGGTTGGATTGGATTTTACAATGCAGAGATGAGTGACCTCTGGGAGACTTTTCGTTGCTTTCTATCAAAACACTTAGTCACAGTCTGTTTTTCATGGTTTAGGTTAAGATAAGGAAAATCCTACTGTTGCAGCATATAATTATATATAATTATAGCAGAAGAAAGTCTGTAGTTTTCTACTGTTCCTTTGTCCATATACATGTGGCCATTAGGTGCACTGGCGTCAATGATGTCACAAAGTATGACCTAATCAAGTAGAAACAGAACAACCGATAAAAGCTTCACTGAAACAAATAAAGTCACAAACATGACTTCAGGTCCTGCACATGCAGTTTCACAGACACCACTGAAACCATGACCTCAAGAGCTCAAAACACAACTCAATGAATTCCAGATCATGATACTATGAAAGAACCTAACAACCCAAAGTAACCCCTTCCACACCCACTCCACTTGAGCATGACAACAGTAACATATACAAAACCTCACATACTGGACAAGGCGGTGATGGAATTTCCAGCTCAAACTAAATCCCACAGGGTGCGCTGTTACTGTACCTCCAGGGGAGGTCAGGTCACATGACTCCATGCCCACCAATCATAGCCCCGGACTCATATCAGGGACCACTTCTTCTTTCTGGAGCAGTTGGGCCACAGACTCAACTGCACTTCCTCAAACAGAACCTACCTGCATTGTTTAGACGTCCCCTCAGACGAAAAAAGTGGCAGAAAGTTACAGCAGATTCAAGCTGCCGTGAAAAGAAAGCAGAGGTTTGTTGTAGCTGGCTTTGGTTAACCTACTTGTGTAATGCAACTCTTTCCACTGTGTGTGTGTGTGTGTGTGTGTGTGTGTGTGTGTGTGTCTATTGACGTCACAGATCTCAATATGAAATGAAATCAGTTAATTGGGAAAATTATTTCCTTTAGTTTGATTTCCCATGTCACCTCTCCTGTATATCACATCCATTCTATATTCATAATCATTTTTTGGATGAAAACTAATATTATTTTGACAAATCTATTGGTTTATTACTTTCTTTATGTTGCATTTTTATACAGATAATTAAATGTCAACTTGCCTTATTTGTGGAAAAGATATTAAAATTCGTATGAAAAAATGCCATAATCTTTAATTTGTTTAATGCTTTTTGTTCTCTGCTGTGTCGGTGCAGTTTCCTGTACATTGATTTACAATGTCAACATTGACATGGCAATTATATAATTTATGGAACTGTGCATCACCAGTATCAGCCATAGGCTGTACACAAGATCAGCCCAGAATGTCATAATCAGCACATCCACTTTTTTTGCAGCAGTTGGTCATATAATTGTATTTTTTATAATTTAATTACATTTTTATTTTATTATCCTCTGGATTTTTTTTAGTGAGCAACTGAACAGCCCCCTCTCCTGGTTGTTAAATGACTGCTTGTATTTGCGCATCAGATCAGTGATTCTTAACCTTGGGGTTGTGGAGAAAAAAAAAAGAAAAATATATATATATTAAAAATGTCATTACATATTTTAGACTGGGAATTGTTTTACCATTAAATTGTATGTACCAGTTATACAATCTGCTTTCGAATGGATGCTCCTGAGTGTGTTTGTGATAGTCAAAGTCTGTGTGCACATGAGTTTGTGCTTGGACAAAACGAAAGATTTCTCTGGTGGGTCGCGACTCATAAAGGTTGAGGACCATGTCATGAACCACCATGGTATTATACATGCTACAAAGCAGGCCGCTGAAGATTTATCTTAAAAAATTAATATCACTTATTTTCTTATTAAAAAAAGACCGTTATCCATAAATGAACATGAAAGATTTGAATTGATAAGAAAAATGTAATTCACATGGTTTTCATTGGTCGGACTGATACATAGGCTATTGGTTTTTCACTATGATTAAATGTATTACACTGGCCAAGGACGTGGTCTAAATCAGGAGGGTCCTAATACAGGACACATATACAATCTACAATATCTAACAATTAAGTTTTACACTCAAGCTTTGAAATAGATTAATAATGTTTTCTGTTGATCAATATCTCATTGAATCTGGGGCGTATATCATTGTTTTCGTTGCCTCTATTCCCAAAATTAAAAATATCTTCAGAGCTGAAGTGTCAAAAATATTGGTGCCAACCTTCAAAAAGCTCCATTGATCAAATAGTATCACACACTCATTTCAAACCCACCGGGAAGACGGGCCGGTCTTGCTGCAGCTAGTGTAGATGACGGGCTCGTCGTCATAGAAACTGCCAAGGGCAAGTTTCTGCCTGATGGACTCTCTCTCGTTCCTCTGGGCCTGCCAGAAATGCAGAAAGACGCATGAATACAAAGAATATTAACAAAAGTGCTGCGGCTGTATGCTGCTGTCTCTGCTTGATTGATCAAGTGGGTCATACTGTTACTCGTGGGAGGACAATTGTTAAGCTGCGTGTGTAAATTGATATTTAAATTTGGGCAATTAATACTTCTGTTTTTCTACATCTCAACCTACAATATCATGTTTAAACAGCCAGTGTAAAATTGTACAGCCATGCACAGAAAACACCCAAAATTGGACTGCATTTATATGCTGATTAAAAGGCACATCAGGCGGATCCATGAGCTCTGATTTCCTCCGACAGTTCAGAGATAAGCAGGTCAGGAGAAGAGGAAACTCGACTTTTGCTCGCAGCGTAAATGTGAGTGTTATTGCATTTATTCTATAAGCACTGTTTTAGACTGTTAACCTGCAGACTACCTGTCCAAGATGCCCGCTGCCCCTCACCCAATGCATCCTGGGAAAACAATACTGCTTTCAATTATTTGTTCATTTATAATTTAATGCATCTCTTTCCAACTACAGTGAGGTAAATGACAATTCTCCTCATTTAAAATGATTAAAGAAAACTAAAAGATATAATTGAAGGTCTTTGGTAATCACTTGCAACCACAGGACTGTAATTGCTGCTAACTTGTCCATTGACAGCTCATCATCAAGACATCAGTTATTGTAACTGTAAAATGGTAAAAAATCCATGTCATTCTGCACTGGTATTTCACAACTTCCCGCTCTCCTCATCATATTTATCTGCAGGCATGGTGTCTTACCTAGTTTCTCAGCATCTGGAGGTTTTACTGTCCTAATTTCATTCTGACACATTCCCCGTCTACCCTTTCTATACTTCTCATTCTATTCTGCTAAAAATGCATCTGCACGACATGATTTTCTATTCTGGGACCACGGGGAAAGTATTTTTGATATACTATGGGACTGTGCCAAATACCCACATGTCCTAAGGCTGCCTACTTGTGTGCGTGTGCCTGTGACACACACCCTCATCACACACAGTCATTGTAATGCTCCACCAAAATTCTGTGTTTTTCAAAATAAACACCTTAAATACACACACAGACACAGACACAGACACACACACACACACACACACACACACACACGCACACACAGTCGTTTTGTGTGACTGTGGGGGTTGTGATGTAAGAGCATCAATCATAGTTGATTGCCTTCACTCAGCCATCGCTGTCCCTCTTGCACATCCACCTCAGACAACCAGATTTCCTCCTTACCAGCTTAACACACACACACACACACACACACACACACACACACACACACACACACACACACACACACACACACACACACACACACACACACACACACACACACACACACACACATATTATAAGATACACACATTATTCCATTCTATATTCTGTGATTTCATTACTGAAAACAGATTTTACCGAAGAGGTGTACAAACACAGAGATAAGCACATAGATATCACGTATGAACACACCCACTCCCTTTACAGTCACACATCCACTCATCCAGTATGGCGGATTCATCTCCAGCAGCACACCCATGATGTTTTCAGAAAATATCATGCTACATGTGCTACACCCTCCAAATTACACACTACCACGTACACAACACAAATCCACACACCTGGTAAACGCGTTTCTCCTGGTGCACCATCCTTCAGCGCATCGTACTGAAACAGTTGCCGTGCCCTTCTCTACACTGCAGTGAAGCTAGACCCAGGAGACCCACTCATATACTGCAGCTCCATGCAGGAGAGGGAGGGAGGGAAGAGAGAGGCAGCAGAGAGAGGAGGGGGGGGGGGGGGATGATGTTGGAACAGCTAGGAGAGAAAAGAGTGGGAAGAGACGGAAGCGGAGGGAGGAGAGAAAGATGACGGAGGAAGAGGAGAGGTGGAGCTGCTCAGTGCTGCCATGGCTATTCTGATCTGTTATCTGTTCCTCCATCTCCCTCACATGCCTTCTCTATCTTGGTATTCCTTCATATCTTTCATTTATTGAAAGGAAAGGAACAAATAGCAGCGGCTAGAGATCTGGGTCCTCCAGATAAAATAGGTCAATAAATGAGACTGCAACACTGGAAAACAAAACCATTAAAGGGGCTGCAGCTGATCAATGAAAGCTCCTCCAATAAACGTCAGCATTTTTGACCAACACTGGCACGTCGTCTGCATATCAGCCCAAAGCAGGGCAGTGAATTTTTAATTACAAATTGTCTGTTTGTTTTGTCTCCCAAACGAATCTCCACCAGCCCCATTCCACACTACGGATTCAAGTGTGATGAGCCGTAAGAGAAACAAGAAAGCACATGCGTACGGAAACACAAATACACACTACACGCACACATACTCACAGTTAGTTCCCACAGTGACGTGTCACAGTGCAGCAGTGGGATGATTAAAGAACACAACATTTTGAATCATCTTTCATCAGCATCAGGGGGCAAATATCTTCAGGCTCTCCATTCCACACATTTCTGTCCGGCCATTATAATCATGCACTGCATATACTGATACTGAATATTCAAAATTCAGACAGCATAGGCTTGGAACGCAAACAATACTATGTACACATTGTTATATATTGTATATCATCAGCTTTTGCTTTTTCCCTTAAATCCTGACTTGAGGTAGTTCATCTCCATGTAATACTTTGAGAAGTCCGTCATTCTGAGAAGCATGGACTTGAGCTAAATCCCTCTCTTAATCTTGTTTGTTTTCCTCTTGTTAAATTTGTTAAAACAAAATTAACTGAATAAAGTGGGAGTAATCCTGTGCTTATGTGGCCCAAACAGGAGAAGAGAAATCACTCACAGAGATACTGGAGAGTCTGGTTCGCCCTCCACTGTAACAGTCTACTGCCTGTGGCGCAAAGATATCCTGGAGCTCCTCAGCCCAGCTGCGGCTGTTTACCATGCAGCCTCTTCCTCCTCTCTGGTGTTGTATGTCACAGTCGTCATCCTCTCCACTGTGCTCCCACCAGTGGCCCACTGTGGTCTTCCTCACGAATACTTCTCCCTCCATGTCCACATCATAGTCCTCCATGAACACAAACGTATTGGGAGGGTGGGGCAAATGTCACGTTTGGGGGAAGGGCTCAGTGCTCTGGCTGGGAATACGGCCAAAGATACACTGAGGATATTCAGAGGTGGGGGGCAGATCTTCCAAAAAATCGACCATTACAATGCTGATCCACGTTAATCCCAATGTCTTTAATTTTCCTGTAATTGAGAAAATCAACTAATTGAAACCATGTTAAAATATTTCAAGTTTAAAACATTTCATATGCAGACACTGTTCTTGTTCTGTTCATGTTTTAATGATTCCATGTAAACAAAAATCAAAGCTCATTCCTCGTAATTTTCTGAACCAAAAAATCATGGCAGTTCAACAACTAAGCACAAAATGTAAAATATATAGCACATGTACATTGCACTCACCAACATTGTTGACATGCCACCATGAGATGCTTGAAGTAAAAGTGCAAAAGCAGCAATTATGGCAAAACGACAACAGCGCTGCAAAAGACAACTGCTGTTCCCAATGCTGAACAGATGGATTAAAGGATTTATTGCGCCTCTGCAGAATAGTTTAGTCCTGAGCTTAGTGCTCCAATTCTTGCCAACGAACACTCAGAGCCCTAGAAACTGAAAAATACAGACAGTGTTCGTGCTTTTAAAGAGACCAGCATTGCATGCCTCTGTCACGTGGGGATTCATTTCAGTGGTGAGGATATCGTGTGCGTCTTACCACAGGGTAACCGGAGGAGATACTGCCATGTGGAAATATATAGGAACGGACAGAATGGGTTGTGTGCACTCTGCACAAGGGAACAGAGCAGAGAATACCACAAAATAAAATTAGAGACAGGAAAGACTTTGAAGGGGGGTTGGCAGGTTTTTTTAATTTAAAAGAATTCCAATAAAGGTTAAGTCTTTTGATTAAGGAAAACCACTAGCAAACTACAAAGTTATTGTGCAGAAGTAATTTGTTCACCTGTAACTTGCAAAAATGAACGCATTTTACTTTTAGCCCATTGCTCAGGTATTTAGCAACCTCTGCTTTAGTTTATCCATCGAGTGCTCAGATTTGGGTATTTTGCCCATTACCAAGGAGTTCAACCACAATTTAGGCACCATCAGATGTTACTAGACCTTTCAAGACTTCCCATCAACTAGGAGAGATTTTGATTAAAGTCCTGATGTTGAATTGCATGTCCTACCACTGTCCAACCCCAGGGTTGTGCCAACAAGATTAGCACAAGAGGAGAAACCCCTGCATGACACTCAAAGCTTGAATAAGAAAAAGTTCCAAGTAAACATCTTTATTGAAGGCTCGGGATTACAGGAAACCAGCCCCTGGAAGATAGACATTTTGTTTGAGAAACTTAAACTCACTGAAATTCATACAAATACAAACATTAAAACATTTAAGTCAGCCTTACCCTTAGGACTTCAAACTTGTTTATGTTGGAAATGTTTCCAGTCAATTTGAGGAATGTCTTGTCCTGCAAAGTGGGGAAACCATGGCACATCTTGCCAGTTGATGCTCGGATGTGGATATTCGCGAGCCTGGAGTCCAGATTTGTAGCCATCTTGAGGCATATACTTTTGGTAATCTCGGAGTTTGGCAGCCTTATTGTATTTGTATGAAACAAAAGGAGTGAAGGGGAGGGCATAGTACTCAACAAATGGTTTCATTGTGCCTGGATAGGCGCCACTGCTGCTGGTTGGTGTAGTGCGGGAACATGCTTTAGTCGTTGTTGTGGAGGGAGAAGACGCTTTTGTTGGCTTTGCTGTAGAAGCAGAAGTTGGATTTGCCGTAGAGCTTGGTTTAACCGTGTCACCTGGCTTAGTTGTGGAAGCAGGAGGCTGCGGAGTTGTTTGCATCGGTTCGCTTGGATTATTTGGGTATTGAGGCCTTCCGTAGAAATGCTGGATGATTGGGTAGTAGTAAATTTCTGAGCTGTTTGATGGTAACTGTTCTGCTGGAGGGTAGTTGTAGGAGTAGTGAGGGTAGTTGTAGGAGTAGTAAGGGTAGTAATACATATAGGGAGGGTAAGCAGGATGCTTCTCTGTGGTTGTGTCAGGAGGAGCAGTAGTTGCAGGAGGAGTCGTAGTTGCAGGAGGCGCAGTAGTTGCAGGAGGCGCAGTAGTTGCAGGAGGCGCAGTGGCAAGGGCTTGACTCATATACATGTAATAGTAATACAATTGGGCATAGTATTGACTGCTAGGATCGTACATGGAAAGGGGGTGAATTGCGTGTCGTTTAGGACGATAAGAGTTCAAGGGCCTGTGAGGTAAAGGATGTTTCCAGGCATGCTGAGGTTTTGGAGTCGTTGCATCTGGACTTTGCGAGATGGGGCACATTAATGTCACTGGGGTATCCAACCATCTCATTGGGACAACATAGTCTCCATTCTGAAAGGGAAATATAGAAGCAATTTGACTCATAATGCAGTTAATCTTTAGTCCAACATTTGCAAGTTTAAAATTCCTACACCAGGCTCATCCTGATAAACCAAATAATTTTAGTTGTGGACCATAAAAACCCACCACTATCTATAAAATTAAGCTGCATTTGTAGCTTTTTGGAAGTGATACATCTTTTACTTAAATACCCTCACCATTGGTTGACCCATTTGCAGCAATATACATTTTAAATTGGTAAATCCATCAGATGAAAGGTCATACCTCTTGTATAACATTGCAGCCGTCATAAGGAACAACCAAAACAAGACCAAACGCATTCTGCTGCATCAAGTAGCCACAGGTTTCCGGCAACTGGATCAGAGGAAGGGGACGTTCATTGCCTAAGAGCAATTATGTCAAACGTTACCAGCTTTAACAAACTCTCATGAGATAAGCTTTACTGTGTTACAATACCAATATTTAGCTGTAAATCCACCGCTCCAGGTCCCATGGCTTTAAACTTCATCTTGGTTTGTCCACAATGCAGTGTAGGGTTCAATCGCTTCCATGCTGCTTCATTGGCCATGACTTCCTTCAGCTGTGATGCCTGTGCAAACATCTCTTCAGAAGTTTAGACAAAGAGTTAGTATCACCTGGCTTTTGAACATCATGCATCATTTCCATTGATGTTCTCACAACATATCAAACTAGCAAATAGCTTGACAGAATAAAAGCTTATCTGCACCTTCTGATTGATCGGAATCAACATGCGGCAAACCATTGTTACGTGGGGCAGCAGCAGAGGCAGATCCTGACCCAGAGTTCAGCTCTTTCCCATTGAAAAGAACGGTTCCTGTCCTCACTGCCGCCTCATCAACTACCTTGTCCTGTTTAGCATTTTTGCTCAGCCCTCGCAAGCTAAAACAAGTTAAACTCGGGGCTAAAGAGTACAGGAGCAAAATGACTGCGACAGCTTGAGGTGACCTGCAGCACCATCCATCTTCACCTGCCATAATTGAGCTGCACGCCTGGTTTAGATGGACAGCACTCTATCATGGAGATGACGTGAATGATAGCTTTTATACTGGCTAATTATTGGCACCTGGTAATCAACCAATCAGATTGGACTTCAGCTAGTTTACAGCTTGCACATATTTGATTAAGGTCCCAGCAGGTGGGCTTGTTTAGACTCTAATGTCTTATGTCCCTGTCTCCTCAACACAAAGTCAACTTGTCATATGTGATAAAATAAGAGACATGTTATTTTATAGTTCATATCTAATCAAAATATGCTTTTTTTGAAATCTATACTTTATCAGCATACACAGTACTCTTTGTGATCGTTTGAATTTGTTGTTACATGCATTTTCCAGTGTTATCAAGGACGTTTAATGAACTAATTCATATATCAATTCTGTCCTACATGCAGAAATGTGTGCAGTACAATATTGGTTCATTTGTGCTTGCTATTATTTTCCATTTCATAACCATCCCAAATAGGGAATATGCAAACATAAAATAACAAAGATGTACATGAGAGTTGTCTGGAACTATTTGAAATAACTATTGATGGAAACGATGGAAAGGAAAGGATTCCAACTTAAAAAAAAAAAAAGTTCATTTAGCAGTTTATTTATTTTTTCCCTGTACCGATTACTTTCATATTCTTCTAAATAATGTCTGAAACTGTAACAGAACATGAGGGAAATTGTGAATCAAACCTGTAGACTACAAAAATACAAAGTAGGGATATTTGACATAAAGTGGAAAACACGGGGAGGAAATGTCTTCAAGTATTGTAAATAATATAGGTACCATGATTATAAATATATAACATAAGCATGATATATTACATGAAAATGAACTAAGTATAAACCGGCAACATAAGATAAGTGGAGATAGAAAAATTGAAAGCCTCCAGGATGTGTAGAAATGTAGCAATGCTAAACAAGTGGGCATTAAATGTGATTTCACTTAAGAATGTAGTCTCACAACTCAGAAAATCTTAGACATAGCCCATATGTGACTAAAAGTCATCAAGTTTGTAAGGTTCACTAGCAGTCAATTAGAACAAAAAAAAAGTTCTCTGGACATTAGTAAATGGCAAGATACCAATGAGATGGGTAAGAGGATAAGAAAGAGGGTCATGAAAATAAATTAATTCAGATGTCATGCTAAAAGAGCTGCTGTAATATGTACTTGGAACAATTTTCTTGAAATCCAAAAGGTTGATCACTGCTAAAAAAAAAAGAAAAAAAAGCTCAATCCAAATAAAATTGAGAATGTATTCTTTTTATGTCACACTAGAAATGTTTTAGTCATTTGTAAACAGTCTCAGGTTGTCAGACATTGTGTTTTATTCCCAGTGGTTTCAAACATGCTTTCGTCATTTTAGAAGGTATTAAGTCAGACTACAGCAGTAAATGCTGCTCATACTGATGAACGATTAGAGCAGTAGGATAAGTGATGTTTGATGAAGCAGACATTCAGGATCCTTTGTCAGACTCTTAAGAGGAAATTGGACATATTGAATTGAGATTGTGTTGCCAGTTTGATTTATTTGGTTAGTGACAGGTTCCTGAATCCTGTGTTTACACCCTCTAAATGGCACTCAACAGCATTGTTCTTTATAATGCCCCTTCAAATAAAGCACAAGAAACAGTTGTTGAATGCCTCACTGAAGTTCCACTGACGAAGCATGAAGCTCTTTGGGAAAATTCAGTCATACAAAATGACACTGTAAAAGCAAAATGTGCATGTTTATTAAGCGACCATGAAACACAACAGGTCAACAACTGAAGTGCCTTTTGTAATTACCAGTTACCCTAAAATCAAGAGCTCCTACCTTCCACGTTGACCCTGAACTGTCCCAGAGACTTTCAAATGCTAGAGACAGACACAGGTATTTATGTTAGTCAAACCATTTTATTTACACCTGGGGGGGGATACAGAAAATGATATGGCAAAAGTGGAAATGGCAGGTTAACAGGTGGTTGATGGACATGTGGTTGATGGACATGTGGGTGATGGACATGTGGGTGATGGACATGTGGGTGATGGACATGTGGGTGATGGTGCTTTGCTGGAGTCAGTATAGGTTCCGTTTTCTCTGTTGTGGTGGTCGTCGTTTGTGTCGTCGGTGCTGCTGTGGTGGTGGTGTCCTCCTGCTTTGAGGTTGGAGAATATGGTACAAATGGAGGGTGAGGATAGGAATGATAATGAGGAAGGAAAGGCCCTATTGGTGGAAACTGGGGGAACTGTGGCCACATGGGCCCCTGGGGGAACTGGGGCATCTGTGGCAACATGGGCATCTGGGGCAACTGGGGCAACATGGGCATCTGGGGCAACTGGGGCATCTGGGGCAACATGGGCATCTGGGGCAACTGGGGCAACTGGGGCCACATGGGCCCCTGGGGCATCATGGGCATCTGGGGCATCTGGGGCAACATGGGCATCTGGGGCATCTGGGGCATCTGGGGCATCACAGTGTTGTGAGAGGGGGTAGTTGTGGTTGCTTGAGTAGTTTTAGTTGCTGCGGTTGTTGGCAGAGGCCCAGGGAGAGGCCCAGGGATAGGCCAAGGAAAGGGAGGATAAAAAGGTTGGTAGGGAGGATACTTAAATACCTGGGGAGGAGCTTTAGCAGCCGGCTTTGCAGTGATCAATTTAGTAGTGGATGTAGCCTTCGTGGTTGGTGTGGCTGTTGTGACTGGGAGAGGGGGAGGAAAGTAAGCATAAGGAGGGGGGAAGTAAGCAGGATATTGTGGAAATTTCAGCATCTGTGGTTTCTCTGTGGTCGTCGTCGTTGCCGCCGTTGGTTGTGGAACAACTACTGGAGGGTACTGATAAGCCAGATACGGTGAAAAGACATAGGAGGGTGGGATTTGGGAATTTGAAACCCCTGGGTTCTTGCTCTCATGGGGCACCTCAGGCATTTGGGGCACCTCAGGCATTTGGGGCACCTCAGGCATTTGGGGCACCTCAGGGTTTGATGGAGGGTCCTTGGGTGTCTGAGGTACAGCAGACGGGGCAGCAGGTGCTTCAGGTTTGGGGCACCATAGTGAGACTGGGATTCCTTGCCAACGCATTGGCAGCATGTAACTCCCACCCTTGGGAGAAGAACAGAAGTCTGTGTTACAATTAAATACAGAGGCTTAAACTAATAGAGTAATGGTATTAAGTCCATCAGAAAACACAAATTAAAAAAAGAGTCTTGTTTCATCTTAAAGCCAAGACATACTATAGTTTACAATTAATTTCCTCACAAGCTTGTGGCATTTTGCCTGAATTAGTTACAGATTATGGTACAGTAACTCAGTTACACCACACGATTCCCTTTCATGATCAGGAATAGCCACCGTGCAAAAGTTTATTTCCCTCATGTTCTGTTACAGTTTCAGACATTTAGAAAAACATGAAAGTAATCAGTACGGGGAAAAAAATTAACTGCTAAATGAACTTTTGCTAAATTGGAATTCTTTCCATCAATAGTTATTTCAAATAGTTCCAGACAACTGTCATGTACATCTTTGTTATTTTATGCGTTTGCATATTCCCTATTTGGGATGGTTATGAAATGGAAAATAATATAAAGCACAAATGAACCAATATTGTACTGCACACATTCCTGCATGTAGGACAGAATTGATATATGAATTAGTTAATTTTTTTCCATGTGCTGAAGCAAAAACATGATTGACAACTTCAGGAAACTACATTACCTCTTGGACCATATTGCAGCCATTATATGGAACCAACATGACAAGTGCAAGGGAGTTTCTCTGCATGCTGTAGCCACAGGTAGGAGGGACCTGGGACAGAGGCATTGGAGGTGCATTTCCTGGAGAGAAGAGTTTTAAAAAACCCTGAACATACGCAAACACTGGTGCAGATACATCCAATGTAGACATGACAGATTCATGGTACAGCTGTTTTAACTTGTCACTCGCCTTGTTCCACTGCAAACTGTGAAGCTCCAGGTCCCACTGCTCTGAACCTCATTTGGTCACCACCACACTGCAGGGAAGGTGCCATGCGCTTCCATGACACATCTCCGGAGCTGGCATCGTGCGCTTGTCCCCTTGACCAACCTGACAAGAAACGATGAAAGTGTGACGACTAATCAAAGCCCGTTTTTTAAGAGCTGCGGTGCTGCCAGTGCGCAGAAATTTAACTAAACACTGGCAAATTAAAAGACACGTCCTTACCTGCAGAGTCCGCTTGAAATGTTTGGTCCTGCACAGAAGCTTTACTGGTCACGTTAACAACCTGGGACTCAAGGGCCGACTCATCCTCGAGAACTGCCCCGAACACTATGGTCCCCTCTCGGACACCTATCGTCTTGGACGAGTCGGCTACGGAGACTCTTCTTTCCGTTTTCTTCAGTCGATAGCAGTTCGCCGTTTGCGCCAAATAACACGCCAGAATAAAACCCGCAGCCAAGTGAGCAGCAGCAGCGCTTTTCGCTTTACCTTTACGCATCATCATCTTCCTGCTGCGCGTGACTCGTGGAAAACGTTGAGAGCTGACCGACGTGGGCGTCCCGCGGCTTTTAAATTGGAGACCCTTTTCCGCGTCAGCTGCAGCAATCAGGCCAATCAACTGTTCTCTAATCATCTGCTATGAGTTACACCTGGGTAGAAAAAAAAGCCTTCAAGTGAGGGCGCACATCAGCCAGCGGGCAACTGCTTGGGGCCCCCCGGGTCAGTAGGGGGCCCCCGGGTCAGTAGGGGGCCCCCGAGGGCTGACAAACTTGATGACTACAGCGGTGACAATGCGCAAAGTTTGCAATGACAGTAGGAGAGGGAGAAAAAAACCAAGACAGTGGTAAATTGAACGCATAACACTGATTAAATATAACACTACATAGCTAAATGCTGCTAGTCTAGCCTTAACTGTGGAGGAGAGACACTTGAATGACGTAACTTCCACTAGCATCACATTATTTCTCTTGTTTACTTTAATGTTTGGTGAGTGCATTAAAATGTATTTTTCATGTCTGTGGGGTAGGCCTGTGGTTTTATGAAACTGAAATCTTCATTACGCTGTCAATGTAAAAACCTTAGTAGCCATAGTGCAGGCTCCAGCACACAAGTTTCATCATCTGCATGGGAACTATTTTAATTTTTAATTTACATTGTCCCTGTAATGTAAATATTAAACAATGAATAGTTTATAAATGGGTAGATTGTGCTGGTTCTAGGGGCCCCCTTGTTTGTTTGTTTTTGCCCAGGGCTCCAACTTACTTTAGAATCGCCTCTGGTCACACTCAACTGCTCTGCTACATTGTGGAGAAATGGTGTAAAGACATGTTGTCGCTGAAAGGAGAAAGAGGAAATGTGGCATATGAATTAAACCAATACAAATGTGAATTCAAGTGAGGTTTTACATAATAACTTGGTGGAAATTCAAAGTTCATTAGAGGCGTTGTGATCTAGAAAAGGAAGCTCAGAGTGTTGCCACGAAATGAACCTTGGCGTTAGATTGTTTTGGAAACGAGTAGACTTCTGAGCCAATGAGCTCAAGAAAAGAAAAAAAATCCATTGAACATCATGACAACTGGTCATACTCCACCTGCTGAGGAAGGTCCAGGACAGTAAATTGACCTGGAGATTATTTTATCTTTTTCTCACTTTTAGATTTTTTGTGAATGTTATAGAGATTAAGATGTAACCATTCAAATTTTAAATGAACACTGGATTACAAAATTCCATATTAAAATCATCTCATTTGAATATATTCCCAAGTGAAGCCAGTTTCAATCCAAAAAGATCTGGCATTTAATTAATTAATTAATTTATTTCATACATCTGTCATTGCAGATCAAGTTGAGGGAGTCTACAGACAGCACTTTAAACAGCATTGTACGGTTCATCACCATTGTGCTTTATAATAATTGTTACTATTAAAACAAAGTCACCTGGCAGCCAAAATAAGTAGTGCTACCGCGTTTGCATATGGCTGTACACAGCTATTTCATCTCCAAGGTTACTGACAACACCAGCAAGTGGGAATGAAGCATTGTTGAATATTTGACTTTCACTCAGGTGAGTGTGTTACCTTGTTTGGACTTTGTTTATTGCTTTGTGTCATGGAAATTTGTTGACAAAGATCTGTCTTTGTCGATTTTATTTTCTCCATTGGATCTACAGGGCATATACGTTTTCAGCTGAAAAGGAAAGAGTCTGACCCAGAGGGGCTTCCAGGGCTGCTTCTTAAAGGCTTCAGGTAAGGTGGGGGATGGTCAAACGCATATGATCAAAAGGTCACTGTAGTTAAAATGTAAAATAAAATTAAAAAATATTGTAGTCAAAGGCAAATGGACCACCAGTAAGTGCATTTAAGAAGCATACCCTGAATAAATCAACAATGATGTTAGTAAGACAAAGGTGCCAAACAAAGGTAAGGAAATCAAAATGTGAGAAGATCAAAGGTTAGGAAATCAAAAAGAGTGAGAAGATCAAAGGGGCAAAAGGAAAAAGACCATCGATAGGCCATAATCAATTGCCATTACACTTTGTTTTTTATATATTCAGTACTATATATTAAGTGAATTCATTCATAAATTGAAAGAGTTTTTTTTTTCAAAATCTAATTGCTTCTTATTCTAAGGTTGTCTGTGTTTATTCATCATGCAGCAGAGCAAATGCACACGAGAATTGCATGCTGTTGTTTCACCCTGGGACAAAGACATAGACTTCCCTTCAGCAGCTTCCCCACAGTCAGAGGGACAGAGACAAAGATGAGGTCCGGCATTTCCAGTGAGTCTCCTCCATGTGTAGTTCAAATGAAATGGTCAAAGTGGAAAAAAAGGATCATTAAATCATCTACTGCAGGAGACTAATTTTAAGTCGCTGCTGATTTCAGGTCAATGCTTACGTTTCCAGGTCTCAATGATGCCACTTTGACTTTTGTTTTGCCATTAGTTGCTGCTGCTACATCAGTGCATGAGCCACCGCGTGACTTGAAGGGCCGTGTAAGACAAATCATAGATGATTTGGCAAATAAATTTAATTTTCATTTTTAATCAAGAACCATCTAGCTCATTAATTACTTGTGTACTTTATTTCACCTTTTTTCTTCTTCTCTGGGTTTGATAAGAGGATACCAGAGGGCCGTCCACAGTCTGTTAGTGATCCACCCACCAACTGTGTCAGAGCTGCAGGAGTTCTGCGGTACAATCGGGAGTCCGACGACGACAACAGGATAAACTTAACAACAGTTCTCTCAGCGGTACTAACATCACATTTCAGCCTGCTGTTGTAAATTCTGATTCAAATGGATTTATGTTACTGATAAACTAACTTCCTTCAACCAAATTAAAACATAATTTTTTTTCCAGCCCCCACCTCTGACAGAATATGCAGTGAAATGTGAGTACTGTGGGGAACTTGCCAGACCGTCACTCGATCAAACATGGCTAGAGGAGCCTGAGGTGAGGCAGACAGTAAATGTGCATAAACAAAATTCCTCAAATGTACCCGACGCACTGCTGACCGACTCCCTTTGCGTCGTCTTGTGTGTCCATCCCAGACAGCTACACACTTTTGTTGTGTCGAGCGGCAGCAGCTGCGTGAGAGGCTGGTCAAGTGGAGATGTCTGTGTGAGGGGAGACGTGACCGGAACTCTGCTTCACCGACATCACCGGAAAACAGTCCGACCACAGATGCAGAGGAGCTGCTCTTCCAAGGCAGGGAGAACGAGTTTACTGGGGACATACGTGGACTTGGGTATGAATCTGCATTTTAAAATATCACATTTTAGAGACACAAATATAGTCAATACTAATCGTGAATATAAATGCTTAGCCATTAATGTACTTGGACTTTATCATAGAGCAGGGTCAGAAGTGAAAATCTATGAGGATTACTCAATGCTACCTGTGGCAGAAACATGTAAGTAACTGCTCTGTGAGCAAGGCACAAGTTTGACATCCTACATCTGCAGTCATGATACAGTGTGCATGTTTTTTTTTGTGTTTGATTTTTAATCTGCTCAGATTATCGGTAAGAACCGAAATACGTGAGACCAACACAATTTGTTTTGTGCTATTTATTTAGTTGCCCCACCATCAAAGGTCCTCAGCTTCCGACTGTCGTGTGTTCCAAGAAAAGGATGCAGGACAGTTTATTCAGACAGTAGAGCAACTGAGAGGTGCCCGAAAGAGGAGGAGGCTCAGGTGTTGGTCCCATTTTGTGACCACAAGCCACTCCAGTTCGGCATGTGTCACCATCAGGTATATGCACAAATTATTACTGTCGTGTTTTCTTTCCTGACCCATTGTTTGATTAATTTAAGTCCATTACACCCTCTGTGCCTGGTCAATGCATTTTTCAAACTTGACACCATCATTTGTAACAGCCGCTCCCTGTCATCAAACTGATTTAGGTGGAGTGCCCCTCTCTTAAAGGGAAATATGAAACTCTTATAAAGCATTGAGTGTTGTTGAGCTATGTTTCATCTTACCTATTACTTACTTATTCTTATTTATTTGCAGGACGGGGCAGAATTACTAAACAAATATTATTCCAGTGGCATGAAATGTCTCACCCTCTTCCCTGATGGCTCCGCTCAGGTCTTGTATCCACTCAGATTTGATCATGTGATGAGATTTTCAATTGGTTTTAAGACAAAGACCAGGAAACAACATAAAATAATAAGAACAGCAATGGGAAAACTTAAGCCAGAGCAGATCATGTGTGATTTCGACAACATATACAAATGCGACATTTTGATCCTTATCGTCATGGTGACAGTTATCCCTCAGGCCTCTTGGCTCTCATTGTCGTGGTCACTGAAGAAGACGGAAGGGTCTGCATCGTGTATGATGACAGCGATGCCCCACATCAAGCGATCAGAGCAGTGTTCCAGTCTGATGGCAGGGCGACATGTTATCACAGCAGTGGAAACATATGGTACAAAGCAACGTGTCCATATTGACCATTTTGTTATGATTCAAGCATAAGTATCCAATTTCTATACTAATGAGAGATGATAAAGATGTAAATATAATTTGTTTAATCCATAGTCATGTGTGGATGACCGTGGCACTGACTCACAGTGTGCGTGTTACTGTTGCAGGCTGTCCTTACACAGATCAGGGGGTCAGTGTTTGGACGAGGCGGGAGCCAGAGTTCGTCGGTGGAGCTGGGATAGTCTGAGTCTCACTCCGACTGCCTTGCAACCCGTCTTCCTGTCTCTCAACAAAAGTGTTGGGATCCGGGTCCTCGGGATCGAACAAGTGTTTGTTACCTTCCTGGCACAAGGCCAGCAGGCAAAGTTCAGTGTGGGTACCTGCTGTGCTCAGGTAAAAAGTGAAGCAGTGTTTATTTTCCCTGACCACATATTCACCTTGCAGTTTCCAGCTCTGCAATACAAGCTTTGCACAAAGTTCCTTTTTTTAAAGAATTTCTGCAGATATTTGTATGTTCAATTTTGAAGGCACCCCTTGAACTTATGTTCTCCTGACATATTCTCCTTAGCTTTACCGTATCTGAGAGCTTTGTTTGAATGTTTTTAATTTTAGGGTGAATCCAAAACACATGGGCCCACCTCAGAACCGCCATTAACCAAGGAGGACCTGTTAGCGTCAGCAGCCAGGATTAGGACCCACCTGGCCATTCAGCATCTTCACCAGTGCCTGATCACGCCCTCTCATCCCCAGTTGCCCAAGCCCACAAAGGCCTCTCACCTCCATGCTGTTGCCCAAAGACTTCTGGAAGACAGTCCTCATGTGATGATGAGTGAAAGTGAAAGAGCCTTTATCAACAAGTGTCTTCAGGGCTTTTCTTTAATGCCCTCGTACAATCACAGCTAAGTTAAGTCAAACTCTAGAAAAGAAAATGAGTTTGTTACGATATTATTATGGTCTTGGGTCACTGCATACAACCTCAAAGCTCTTAATGCCATTTCAGGGGGTACTGTAGAATATAATTCAGAGATTAAGTTGTGTCCTGAGGTAAAAAAAAACAAAACTCTTCATTGCTACGTGTGGAAGTGTAAACTTGTAAGGTTACAATTTCCCCATCAATGTCACTGAGTCACCGTTGGCTTTTTCAGTACATACTAGTGATGAGTCCACAAGGGATCTATTTTCATACTTCATGATTAATGTAGAAAGTAATTTTACCTGTCTTTTAGATACAACCAGAGCAAAAGGATTCAACAAATGGCATATGCTGTAGCACTGTAACCTTTTGCTCTTACATTGTACTCCCGTCTTGTGATTACACGAGACAAAACAGACATCAGTGCAGAGCCTCACGTCTTCTTCATGACATTAGGTTGAGCAGATGGCTGAAAGATGTGCACTCATGACCAGACTTAAACAAGCAGATCTGTCTGCTTTTGAGCCATTCAGCATGTTTTCTATTCTTCTTCTCAGGTTTCCTTTTACCTAATCAATTAAACCTTGATGAGAGCAGTCATATTATCCACTTCAATGCACTGCTTCTTCTAAAAGTAGAATTATTGTCCTTTTGGTACCATTTGAAGCACCTTTTTCTACCACGTCCAACAGTAAACCCAAACACCACACCACAACTTCAAAGTTAAATAGTTACACTTTGTTTTATTAATCTTCATAGCTTCCTCCCAAGTTATGCAAATATAAAAATTATTCAGAAATCATACCAAGACACAATTCCCCAATGTTATTTCACAACGGTGATGATTTTAAGTGTTGCATTGTCTACATGGCTATGCTATTTATTTCATTTTTTTAGATCAAACTTAAAATTCTACATATGGCTCAGTGGTACAAATGACACAATTGTTTTAATTCACAAAGATCAATTATATGCAACAAGTTAAAGACTATAAGAATCAATGGTAAATTCCTCCTCACAGGGCCACTGGTGTCAGCCTGGAGGAAATCTGCGATCATGTGAATGGTACGAGAGAATGACCAAATGGCCGGCGCTGTTGCCATGGATCCCACTCTGGCGTCAGGGGCGGGATGTCTCGAAGGGACATAGTGAGGAATGATGGGAGCATCCAGTCTGTGCTAGCAGTCTTCCTGCCTTCAGCGCAGACCTTCATAAACATCACTTCACAGCCCAGTGAGAAACCCACCTCGGACCTAGACGAACAGAGAGAGAAGGCGATCATACACAAAGGACTTCCACTGAATGGTTTGAGTAAAGATTGAATATATGTTTTGTTGAAAACAACGCTATGGACACTGCTGTACTTACATGGAGGGGCTTTTAGTTCCAGCCAGGAATTGAAAGAGTAGGGTTAGGAGAGGATGTGGGGTCCTGTGTTCATGTGAACGTTCATCTTCATCTCGTTGTCCAGGATTTGCACAAGCTGCTGCATGGAGGGCAAGTGACCCGACTCCAGTTTTGACCACACCGGCACATCTACACAAAGACAATACCTCAATACAATGAATCACTGTAATTCACAGCATTTTATTTGTTTTCGCTCTACACAACTTTATTAAAATTTGTTTTTTCTTCCTTTAGCCCTATTATATCACTACATTAAAAAAATATATATATTGTTCATTCCCAGTATTTGTAAAATGTCAGTCAACCGATATCAATTTCATACTAAAAGCACTGGGTTGAGTCAATAAGTAACACACTCACCATTTAGTGTGATTTCAAAAGCTCCTGTCGACATTAACTGGTTTTCAATCATATTGCTGAAGAAGAACACCATCATGCAGGCATATATCTGAAAGAAGAATGAGAGAAATCAGAGTTAGAAAGTTTCCAACATTTTTTTGCCAGCTGTTGTGTTTACAGGTTGTTGTGTTTTTAATCTTTCTCACACAATGGATCATAAGAGCAGTTAAGCATATCTTTAAAAACACCACAACAAGAGGGCTGTCACTTGAGACATTTTCAGAAATGAACAATGGAAATTGTCTGCAAAACTGCATTTAGAAATATTATGGAGTTTACCGTTCACATATGATTAACACAGCAGGAGATTGTCCAAGTCGGACACTTAAACAACAGCAGGAACATTCTGTGACATCTGGGTAGAACATGCAGGAGGCAGGATATGACGCTAACGGAGAGCAGTGTCTTTGTTTACAGTCATCAACACATCTCCTGAGATTCTCTTGCTGTATTCTCACATGGGCCCATCCGGACATTCTCCGGAGATTTGACTAGGGGGCTGGTAGGAAAAGTTCCGGAGGATGTCTGCAGCAACATATTAGGTTATATATTTTGGCTTCATTTTTCTATAGGAACTGACTGAGCTGTGTATGTGTGGCGTAAGCACATCTTGCACAGTGCCCTTATTGGTTGGGGAGATTGGGGCGAAGTGAGATTATGGAGAAGCAAATAAAAGGCCCTAGAACAGTTAAATGGTCCGGATTGCTTTCCTCAAGACATTTAACCAAATATTGAAAGAAAATATTAAGACAAATTATTCTGAAAATATATCTACAGCTGATTTAAATATGAATATGAATATCATTGGGTTTTCCATTTTTCTACCAAAAGCAAATTTATATTTTGACTCAGCTTTCGGTTAAAACACAAGAAATGCAGATAATTGCTTATTTGCAATTGTGTTATGTCAACAGTCACTGCCCCTTCTCCCTCTGAGCCGTTGACATGTCTGCAAATCTGGGGATAACAGGTTCAATCCAACACAACCTGAAAACCCTGAATGAACATCTAATGAAATCCCATGGGTTGAGTTGTACTTGGCAGTGTGTACTGTATGTACAGGAATGCATCAGAAACACAGACCACTATCCTTCATTTTGACATTCAAGACGTGTTCCTCTGTATGATCTGCTGAGATACTGACTCCAACCTCGAAACACACAGTTACACATTAAAATAACAATGCTCTTCTGTAGGTTCAGAGAAGTTATAGTACCTTATTTCCCTGGCCCCACTCCCAGACGCCTGGAGCCTGCATACCAAGGAGGGCAAATGGGTCCCTGCCGATGATAATCAGCCCAATCACCAGCAGTTTGAACATAGACAGGAAGGAAGCGAAGTGTCTGAGGACATAAAACAAGAAACTGACATTAGATACAATTTAAACACTGCATTGCTGTTGTTTTGGTAATGTTAAGATACATCCTGTACAAACCATTATTTTATACTTTAACAGTGATAAAGATTCTGCAACGGAAACGAATATCTTAGTAAAATAAACAAGGACACACCCTTAAATTTATAAAAGCTGCAACACACAACCCTTCACCCTGTTCACTCCGGTTTTAAGACCTTTGACATATGTAACTGGTTCAACAACAAATAGTTAATGAACACGGTTTGTTCTTCCAGTGACAGAGAAGAATGAAAAACACCGGCTGGAGATTTGGATGCCCAGGGTGCGTTACTGTCTCATTACTAGATGAAGAGATGAAAGTAATCTCTGGTGTGTTTATTAAGAGGTTAATGAGGACCTCAGTGTCTCGGTGGCATCGCCACACCTTTAACTAAAGCACCTGGGACCATCACATCAAAACTAGTAACTATACACAAAACAGAAATTTGCGCACGGACAATTATTAAATATGAGGAGCAATACACTTGATTAATAAAACCCTTTGCCCTCCCATATCAGTTCAATCTTTCCCAATTAACAAACTGAATCATATAAAATGTCAGGCAACAAAGAGGTATTCATTTTTAAAAAACACAAAAGTGAAACATCTTAATATTTGAGGAGCTTAAAGCATCAAATTTAACCAATTTAATGGATTAATCCATTATCAAAATTGTTGCAGATCAATTTTCTGTTGATCCAAATAACCAACTCATTATCTGTCATTTGTCTTTGTGCATATAAAACAGTAGAAAAGCTTTCACTGAAATGACCATCCTCCACACAACAAAAACTAAATATATATATATATATAAAGTCATCATCTTACACATTTAGTGAACAATTATTCCACTTTGTCACTAAAGCTTTGAGTTCTGAGAAACTGTCCCACTGAATTTATGTTAACATTTATTTGTCACACCGACCTAAAAGCACTGCGGTCTAATGCAACAGTCCTGCGATTGATCATGCATTTGTGAAGGTTGCAATGCTTTAAGTATTATAGGTAAAGTTCCTCTAGAGGTTTGTTGTACTAAACTGCGTTAGTTCTAACAAGGTGTGCCTAATAAATTGACACTTTCCTAAAATTTACAGAGATTGCACAAATGCACCACAGACAAATTCACGGCCAGACAAGCCCGGCTGCGGGAGAATTCCGTTTCCTCCGTCAAATCACGGCTAATCCCAGGCAGCGTTCAGCCTCCTTCACTAAAGCTGCATATAATCCACTTGTAACGAGGCAGACAATCCCCCGCTCTCTTACCGGTAGACGGGTATGGGAAGATAGTTTTCCCCTTCGATGCGGATGTCCGGGTACCGCTGGTACAAGGCCTGCGTGTACTCTTCAAACACCCGCTTGTACCCTCAGGAAATGCTGTGTGGAGACAGTGAGCACAGTTAGAGAGACATGCACCCGCACAAAGGCAACAACAGAGGTCCGAGGGCAGATTGTGAGCTTAACCTTGACCTCTGAATTCCCATGTGTAGATATCTGAGGACAGGTTGTTTGGAATTATCTCTTCTTGGTGTTAAGTTAGTGAAATAACAGGACTTAGTATTGCAGCATCACGGGCCCCCGTTTGTTGTTAGAGAAAAGTATTAATTTGCAATACAAATGTGTGTATTTACTAGTTTACTGTTGTCGCACTTGATTTCCGTGTACATAAAGTCACGGGACAAGGTAATTAGCATAATTACCTTGTATTTAAAAACAGTCTTTGCATTAGCTTCAATAGATTCGATTCCAGCTTATCCCGCGATAACTGTCTGCCTAACGTTAAATTGATTAATTACATGTAGAATGATTTTTAATTGAATCAAAATATCCGGAATTATCGTGAAAACAAGTACACAAAACAACCCCAGCTGGAGAGGAGCATCAATGCAAAGAGCGCGTCGATCGATACCTCGCACGACGGACAGCGGACGTGAGACGTTCATGACATGAGACTACGACGATGGACTTCCAGAACATGCGCTCCACCTGTGTCCCGACCCCCTGTAGCTAACGTGCTAACATCCTGCTAGTTAGCCTCTATGGGTTTTACGGCCTACGCGGTGTTAGCCGGGGAGTTTAGCTAACTAGCGATGACTCGCCAGATTTTTTTTCTTCAGCTCGTTCGCCTCACCAGATTTGAAACTTGAGCAGTGGTCCCGTGGCGAACTGCATCTTCATCTTCTTCACGCCGCCGCTGCTGTCGCCAGCCGTGGCGCAGCACAGCGAGAAAACCCCCAGGACGAGGAGCGAAAATCGCAACCACTTCATCGCCATCCGTTCCGTGGTTCGTTTCCTGACTCGCTCGCTCAGACGGAAGGTGAGGAGGGTTAATCCGCGCAAGTCGCCTCTGGTTGGTCCCTCGTTTTATCTCTCGCTCCCATCTTGGATTGTTTGAACACAACGGACACCGGCGTTTAGCGCCACCTAGCGCTCTGGCTGTCCAACTGACAATAGACCACAGCCAGACTGTATATATAGACCTGACGCTGTAAATATTAGTTCTAAAGGCTGTAAATATTGTCTCTCACCACTTGTATTGCTTACATTTGAATAGCATCATCACCTCATTATATATTAATACATGTTAACTAATGCATATATATATTTATCAATATTTGCTTTGAGATGCAGTTTATTATTAAGCTGGAGTTACTACTAGATAATCAGAGTAATTTAACATTGCAGTTTTAGTTGTGTTAAGAACAACTCTTCAGTTGCCACATTGTGGAAAAGCCTCCTCCAACAGGACACTGGTGCTTTTAGCTTGACAACAGTCAATGGACTGTTTGACCGTTCATTTTCTAAATATGGGCTGCATCGTGTAACACTTGGTTTCTTTACAGCCTTTTATTAACATTTACAAGTAACTGACCAACATTTGACAATGGCATGTTACATTTAAAAAATCCATAAACCATTTCTACTAATTATAACTGATGATTTGGAGGGGTCTCCCTGATGAATTAAATGTTCGCAACCTGGCAACTTTTGTAAATAACTGACCTTTGATACTGTACAGGTATACTTTATTGTCTGTATAATTTTTTTAATTTTTTTTATTAGCAGAAAGTGGAACCAAATTTTCTCCTGCCTTGTTTCTAATCACAGAATGTGTATTGTGCTGTTACAGGTTGTATCTATATTTTGTGTAGGGTTTTATGTTGGAAGGATATACTGAAGAGACAGAAGAAACAAAATAATTCTTACTGAATGATTCATGAACACAGCTATTGAAATTATTTCCTCTCAAACAAACCCATTCTGCAGTTACTATAAATCAATATCAAACATTGAAACATTATTAAATCACACCCAAAACCAACAACAACAACAAAAAAATTCAAATTATAACTATATTTTGAGTGTTTCATTTCCAAAGCCTCAGCCGTACAAAAAATACCCCAACAAATGAAAGTGGCTGACATCGTGTCCAGCAGATCATCTTACATTACCGTTTAGGTCATATGTGCATAACAGATGCAACATAGATTAATGAGAATTTTCCACAGGAATTCCCATTATATACTAAATTATACACATGCCAGATTATCACAGGGGCTTATGGGTACCAGTATCTGCCAGTGGGAGTAGGCATGGTAAAACACAAGAAATCCTCCACAGCAAAACCTGCTGCATAGAAGATACGAAAGAAGTTTCCAACGTGGCTTTTTTCATAGCCGAGCTATAACATATTTAATGAATTAGTGTTTGAATGGATTTTTATTTAATAGTGATTAATACTATAAAATCACAAAGAAATGCGATAAAACATACATTTACAATAAACAACCTTGTTAGCCTTGATGGGTTTTCTTCTCATTGGTTCAGCCTCGCCATTCTCTCCTGATTCACAGCAGACTGCAAAGCTAGTACGGTTTCTGTGAATGAAAGATAAGACAAAGTAAATACACGTAAAGTCCATGCATCCGCTCAGATTGTGGTCCGTTACGTAAATTTAGATTTGTCCAGTCGCTAAATGAAATTTAAGCTGGCCAGTACAAGGTTTTTTCTTGTGTCTTCCCTGAGCCAGCAAACAGTTCACAGCTTTGCTAAATGAACTGCCTTGCAGGTTGTATCACTTCCTCACACTACCACATAGTAAAAGGATGTGGTTTGTTGTAGTTTACATATTTTGGTAATCCTTTCAGGTTTTTTCACAAATTCAAATTACAAATTAAAACACAATCATGATTCTCAGTGAAAATAATATGTGACATTCGACAGCACAGTAGCTTTAGCTCTGTGTTGGACGACATTTCTCCAAAATCAAGCTGTGATCTCTACAAACCGAATAATTTCTGGGAATGATCCACCAGGTCGGGAAGTCCTGCCTCAATGTTATATGAGGTTTGATCCATTGCCTTAACGAGTTCATTTGCCCTCTGAGAAACAAAAGGGAGAAAAATGTGAGGATCATTGCATTTAAATTTTTTTTTAATAAAAAGCATTTGGCTTGTTTGCTGCAAAGACAAGCAGATTTAAGAGACTCTACCTGGAGCTCGCCATAAACTTTCTCCTCCAGATCTGCCACCTGGGATATGGCATCATAGTCAACAGTATGCACAACAGATTCCTACAACACACAAAAATGAACAGCAACTGTTTAGCAAGATGTTCAAACAATGTAATTAATATACATTATGATGTTCTCATCTTATGTACGCTGACCTCATCTGAGGAGCTTTCGATAGGCTCTTGTGCCTTCGCTGCCTCACTGGCTTTGGAATGTCCATTCAGCTCCTTCACTCTGCAGACGAGGAGAAATTTTGAGCTTCATCATGATATTCTTGTCATTAATAAACTATCAGCATATCTGTTACAAACACGGAGCAGAAACTATTCAGAACATCACACTTCAGGAGCCAAATATGTACCTGTCAGCGTAACGTAGTGTGTTCATCGTATATTCACATGAGGCCATGCCTGGAGACACCATAGAAATCTATGCAATGAGGGAAGGGAAATATTTACATATTAACATTAGTTTGTGCATCATCCATTGTAACTCAATCAAACCATAATTCACCATATGCCAAACTATCAGTAAACAGCGTTTGGCGTTTTAACGTACCATGCAGGTCCTGGACTTTTCTCCAATGAAGGAATCCCTGAGGACCTTTGTCAAAGTGCTCATCCGGAAAGGAATGTGATCACTGTTTTTTCCCAGGGAACGAATGCATTCCTACGGACACGAGTGAATACACAGGTATTGCTTTAGGCACTGTTAATGGAAATTTAATATTTGGACAGTGGGAGCTGAGAATCAGCTCAAGAATTAAGGATTTGAAGTTTGCATTTTATCCTTTAAAGTTTGATTTCAACAGAGCAACAGTTACATTATCTAATTCCTTGCTGATATGTGACTTTGAAGCCTCAGAGTTACTTAGTTATCCGACTCTCTATCTTCCAGCCTACACATTAGCGCGTCTACCTTGAGAGCCAGCAGGCTGCGGTTGATCTCCGCAGTCTCAACCAAAGTGCTGCGGTCATTGCTGCTGACGTCTGTACCGCGCTCGTTGCCGGCTAAATCAACCAACGAAAATTTGCCGTGCAGAGTGGTAGCACGGTCGTTGCGTCGCAGCACAATCTGGAGAATGGCATGAGAGCGGGATGAGTTGGCATTGGCTGAGGTCTGGCCTGATGTTCTAGAAAGACAGGAGAACAAGAAGAAAAAGGGACGTTTTATAATTTCACGCAGTGTGGTATGGTTACTGCCAGGCCAACTGTTTTTTTGTGTGTTTTTTAACTGAATCAGAGGTTGCACTTGGAATACAAATGTGAGACCATGTGATTTTAGGTTTTCCATTTTGGGCTGCCATGTTGAAAAAAAGTATTAATAATTCTGCATATTTAGTTCCATTAGAAAAAGTATGTACCATGAGATTGCAACATGTTCTTATCACATAGGTACCTGGATGCACTGCCTGTCTGTATCATCTTGATGACGTCTTCTTCTGTGGTCACGTAGACCTCCTCCAGACCCACAACCTGAACCTGCTGTCGGTCATCTTCTAGAACACGGAGCTTGGACTTCTTGTTCAGCAGGTCATACACCTAAGTGTAAATGTATATTTCAATTAAAGAATAACTTGAACAAGATGATTTTCCAGTTAAATATTATCTATAAATGTGCTCGTGGAGGTCGGAGAACAGCTTTTTCTTACTTTGCCATTGTAAATCTCAAAGAAGCTGACAAAGGCAGAGAGATCCAGGTTGGCATACCTCCTGTGGTTGAGATAGACGAAAACATCCTGGGCTAAAAGGGAGAGGGACGAACAAGTTCTCGTGTGAGGGGCAAAATCTGATTGAAATAAAATCTGAAAAAGGGTTAGGGTTACTAGTTCTACGGAAATCTAGGGATCCTACCTGCCAAGGCGTAGACCCCTTTGGCACTGTTCTGCTGCTTCCCCGTGAAATCACCTCCCATCGTCTAGAGAAGTAAATAAAACGATGTGTAGTGGGATAACGCAGAGATATACATTCTGGGAAAACATAGCAGACATTTTCTGCCACCAATCTTCGGCATTGCAAAATTTCTTAAAAGCCAGCAATGTTTTTAACCAAAGCCATGCACCAAAATATTGTTTTTTTCAGTTCCATCGCAATTAAAAAAGGTATTTTGAAACACTGATTGCAGACAACTCAACCCCACACAGCAAGCGGAGACTTACATGTGTCTTTCCACTTCCTGTTTGGCCGTAGGCAAAACATGTCGCCATGCAACCTTCGAAAATGGACTTCACCAGAGGTTTGGCTGTGAACCTCAAGAAAGAAAAAAAAGAAGAAAATAGTCAAAAAACTGAAGTCTTGAAAAAACAAACAATCAAACACAAATTAAACAGCATTTAAGAAGGAATGATTCTGTCTCTTAATAATTCAGTGGTTGATCACTGTAACTGTGATCACTATAAGTGGTTTCCGCCGATTTACAATTTGCATTAAAAAATGGGAGGCCAAATACTAGACTGATGGCACAATTAGAGCCTTTAAATCATGTTGTCCAGGATTTGTCATAAGAAAACTGGCCGGTGACATACGGAGCATTTCATTCAGTAAACCTGCGATCAGATCCAAATTGTTCTGAATCCAAAATGTAAAAAGAAAAGGTCATTACTTGTAGACCAGGTCGTTGGTGGCGGTCTCGTCAAAGGAATAGTCAAAGTGAAAGACTTGGTTGTCCAAGTACTTGGTGAGGTCCACCTTCTGTTTTGGCTCATGAACTAACACAGAACCTCTCCCAGGTACAGATACCACATCAATCTCCTTCTTATTAATCTCTGGAATACACAAAAAAAATATCATGGTTCACATGTTTGGGCAAGACTGTGCCCAATTAATCCTTCATTTCTAAAATGACACTGCATCAAAGAAAGTTAGAGCAATGTTTACACAGAAGACGTCGAATGAAGAGCACATTAGAGCAGCAGCTTCTGTGCTCTGGCGACTCTAGACAATATATCTTCAGGTACAGTACTGATTCAAATTAAGTATTAGTTCCATCAATTTCTGTGTAGACATTGTTGTAGGTCACTCCCACTTTACCTTGCTTGTTCAGGGGCCGCTTGCGAACGCACACACAAATCCTGTGAGGTTCAATCTGTAAAAACACAAGATAGGCTGTAAGCAGGGGCTTTAAAGTGGGCTTGCCTGTTTTATACCCTGGGGTATATTCTGGGATAGTCCAGTTTATACCCAGGTATAGTTTGAGGAGGAGGTATATTTTGAGCTGTTACGCTGGCATACAGCTTCATACATGCCTCCTAGTTCCTCAGTCCAAACTTACCAGGTCAGAAGGTGCTAAGGGGATTATTTCCATGGTCTCTCTGAAGTCTTGGATCATCTCGTAGAACTTTTGTTTTGGCCGGGGGGCCTCACCAAACTGAATAAGAAACAGAAGCAGTGTAAATAAAATACGAGAATGAACATATGTCTAAATGTTTTCAACCAAGTTATTTTTCAAATAAAAATGAAACAAAAAGATATTGATAGCAGAATAATTGAGAAAAATCACCTTTCCCTTCTTGGTCTGCATTTCAGGAGGCTTAATAACACAAGACAGCCGTTTGCTGCCTTTGTTTAACTCTGGGGGAGCCACAGATTTTCTCCTGCCTGAAAGGCACAAAGTTAACTTATTTACTTTGCCATAATATCCAAGAAATTCACAGAACAAGAATGTTCCTCATATCGTTGATACGACCAGCCTGTGCATAATCATCAAATTATTTTGTAATAATTAGTTGTATGTAATCCAGTGGATACACGTGATATCATGTTGGTGTATATTTGTTACTGACCTTTGACCGTGAGTGGAGGAGCCCTTTTCTCAGGTTCATCATTTTCCTTTATGGCCTCACGGACAAAAGGCATCGGCTGTGCTGGTTTGGTCTCGTTCTTTTTACGCTGCTGATAAGGAAACACTAAACAAAGGCAGAATAATGCATTTGAGTTCATAAAGAGAATAAATCCTTCAAAATTAAGAAGCAAAGAAAGCACTAATAAAAAAGCGCTATCAATGTATGATGAGAACATCTAGAATGCAGATGTACAAAATATTCAGTATGTGTTATCAGTTTGCCTCGTAGATGATTACTACTAACCAGAATTTGTAAGGACTGATGATGTGGGCAGGTCAGGGTGGATTGTCTCCGGGCTTCCCTGAGAAGTTGAGACTGGTCCTGGAACAGGAGCTGGGACTTGGAACAAACATGTCTGCCTGACTTGAGACCGATTGGCAACTGAAAGTAAGATAAACAATGTCAAAAGGCTGCAATACAGTCAATGTCATTGTCTGAAAGCAGTATTGCAAGCAGTGAGGTTAAACCTCGAAACACCTGAGCAATGGAAAGATAAACTGTACAGTTGAGAAGTGATCTTTGAGTGATGAGAACAGCAATAGAAAAGTGGAAGCGAAATTAGTGTAGTTGACTAATGTCAGCTTCTAATTCAAGCACGTCATGGTTATCACCAATTTATCTTGCAAAATAAAAAAAACTGTGCCACCAATCAATAAAATAAAGAAGAACGCCATTTAAAACTGGTGCTCTGAGCAGAGTTCAGCGCTCCCACAATTGTGGATTTTGCACTTCACTCCCCAATCCCATTATCAAAGGAATGATTCGATAGTACGACTCATTTGCTTTAGAGAGGAGCATGCATGCCTTGCCGACCTGACTCTTCAGCCTTGGTGACAGCTGGAGCAGAGGCTTTTGGAAGGAAACAAGCTGTTCAGTGACCGAAAACTGAATGTGGTAGTCGTACAGACAAAACAGTGCATTTCATTTACATACAGGAGGGCGGGGCAGGAATCCTAGATGAGCGCAGTCGACCCTCGTACTTCTGTGGAGGAGACAGAAACACAGGTGCAGCTCAGGTAGGATTCTAAACACTAAATTCGTCATGGATTATGGTTGAACCTGTTTGCATCGACAAACAGGCTGCTCAATTTTACTATCAATAGAAAGGACACATCAAAATGATATCCTAGTCATGGATGAAGAAATAAATATTGCTGAGAACTTCAAGTATAGTATTCAATAGTAATGTTGTAGTACTGGAGACCGGTCTTGGTCTCGAGACCACTTTTTAAAGGTCTCTGTCTTTTCTCGGAATCGACTGCATTTTCACTTAGTCTGGTCTCGGTACAAGAGGTCTTGAGATTTTGTGTCAAGACCACAACTGTGGGGATATCGCTAAATTGCTTGTGTATGGTCTGATTTGTATGTTAATATAATTCATGTAATTGGATGTATAACGCTCTGCTTCGAATGCAACCAATAACATGACTAGGTACTTTTGAGCACTCACCAATCTTTAACGTCTGCTACTACTTCTACTGTAAACTGTGTGCCTGTGTAGGCGAACACGTGTAAGTAAGAGACTGTATCATTGGTTAAAATATTTAACATAGTTTATTCAGTCTGAGTGCAGGTGTGCAAGAGAGAGATTTGTTATTCATTCTTTCAGTGTGTGCTTGCATGTGTGTGTGTATATTCAAATTGTTATGTTGTATTAAGATGTTAAATATATCTTACTAATTTACAGTTTAGGGTTAGGATTAAATTGAATAATTGTTTCATGCATTCTGACAAGAAAAAGAATAACCTGTTGGGTTAAAATGGTGACGTTGATTTTATATCGTATGTATATGGGTCTTTTTATGATGATGTGGATCTTTCAGATCAAATTGATAACTTCCTATGGTTGATTGTTCCACATTTTATCGTAAGTGTGTGTTGGACTCGCACTGGTCAGGTTCTGGTCTTGACTTGGTCTAGGTACACTCCGGTCTCGTTAATGACTTGGTGGTCTGGACTACAACACTACTCTATCGCCAACCCGGGCTCAACAGTTGTGTTGTGCATGGCCCCCCCGTGAAATGAATACACAACTATCTAACTACAAAAAATCCTTACTATGTGGAATAGTTAGGTACCTTCTCTGGAGCAACAGTCGGAGGATGGGCAGCTTTGTTGGTGACACTGTTTACATGGTCGAGAAGCTCTGGATTGAGTGAACACAACTCACTCACCTCCACCTGAAACACAGGCACAGTCAACAGGAGAGATGTGTTCACAGAGTCGATTGTTTCAAATCAGGATTACATGAAGTACAAGGGATATTTCACAAGGCTTTTTAATTATGGACGTTGGAAGTGTTTATGGACTCATGCACCTCCTTCCCTCGGCAGATGTTCCTCTCATGCCACTCCACCATAACCGTGGACTTGACGGTGTCAACGGATTTGACCGTTGCCAGGTGCACTCGACCTGGTTAACATACAAACGAACAAACGGTGAGCCACGTTTTTTTTTAACAATAGTTATTAGTTAGTATCCATATGTTATAATGTAAAGTATTCGCTCACCATCACTCCGGCTGATTTGTACAGAGAGTCCACCGAGCAGCCTCGACAGGCTGGTCTCCATTTTAGCTTCTTCTCTCTTCTGCTGTAACAGAACTCAAGAGTCGGTCAACGTCTTCTAGACGAGCCAACTCGCGCTCCGGCTGATGTGCTGTAGTCGCTATTAAATTCGCCTTTTCGTCGATAACTTGCACAACGTACAAATGAACGCACTTCTCTTTATTGTGTTTGTTCATCTGTGACTAACTAACGACATTATCAAAGTTGCCTACGGAAATCAACGCAAACACCGCCCAATATTTAAACTTGCGTTATTTCCGGGTGCTTAAGAATCTGATTGGTCGTCGTCTGTCTTTCGCCTGTGCTCTTCTTCTATGGTGTTTTAAAGGAAAATCCAAATGAGTCTTGTACCGCCACTGCCTGGATCCGTTGGGAATTACCCGTTACAATGAAAATCATGATGAGTAACCAGGGACGTAGCAATTTACTGAACTTTTCTTGTTTAATTATCTGGCTCCTTATTGCGTTAATTCTTGTCAACTCAACCAGAATTCAGCCACTGAATCTTTTGATTTTGATAATTTAATTTATGATTTGCATCATTTTAAGGAAGTGGAGTTGGTCCCTGGGTGATGTACTCTGGCTGCCCACTGCAGAATATGACCTTTTCCCTTTCCCCCTGTTTTTGGTTGTTTGGTTACTGTTTGGTTCCTTAGCTGCGAGGCCCAATCAATTATGAGCGGATCTCTCAATAAATCATTAAATACAAGCTGTCCCCTTCACTTCTGAAATGATGGCTACACCCCTGGGTGCATAACAGATGCAACATAGATAAATGAGCATTTTCCACAGGAATGCCCATTAAATACTCAATTATACAAATGCCAGACAATCAAGGTTCAAGGTATCTTTATTATCCCAAGAGGGCAATTTTGTTTACAGTCAGCAGTGGTACTTAAACAACAAACACAACCAATGAATAAATTAAAAAAAGAACAAAATAATTACAAAATGTACATTTTAATAAAGTAATTTACAATGCTGATAGCAGCAGGAAAATAAATAACCTATTTCTTCTGCATCGCGGCAGAGCTTTCCTTAGGGACCTGTCCTGATACAGGTCATGGAGGTTGTTCAGTGGTGTTCCAGCAATAAAGCAATTTATTGTCGATGACAGTCCCAAATATTTGTACTGCTGCACAAGTTCAACAGCCCGGTTGTATATCCCCACAGGGGAGATGGTTGTCAGATTTTTCCTAAAATCATACACATCTCATTTGTTTTTGCCACATTAATGTTCAGGAAGAATGATTCGCACCAGTAAATAAAATCACTCACTACAGGACCATGTTAAGAGTCGTCACTGATGAGCAGGGTCCGCAAATTTGATGATGTGTCACTTGTCATGAAGACTCTGGCATTCGATTGTATATAAATCAAATGAAAGAGGGGAGAGGACGCAACTCTCTGGGGATCCGGTGGAGGAGAAAAGGACATCTGATAAAACATCATTTACCCTCACCCTTTGTGACCTCCAGGTTAAAAAGTCCATCAGCCAGCAAATCAGGCCAGCATCAATATTATGAATCCTCTTCAACCTGTCTGCTAAGACATGGGGCTGGACAGTTAATCACAGGGGGTTATGGGTACTAGTATATGCCAGTGGGAGTAGACATGGTAAAACACAAGAAATCCTCCACAGCAAAACCTGCTGCTTACAACGTACAAGAGAAGATTCTAAAAGTGTTTTTTTTCAAGAGTTATAACATATTTAATGAATTTGTTTTTGAATGGATTTTTATTGAATACAGTGATTAATACTATAAAATCTTAAAGAATTGCGAAAAAACATTTTTTCAATAAACAAACTTTTTAGCCTTGAAGGGTTTTTGGGTTCATCTCACTGGTTCAGCCTCGCCATTCTCTACCGATTCACAGCAGACTGCAAAGCCAGTACGGTTTCTGTGAATGACAGATAAGACGAAGTAAATACACGTGAAGTCCATGTATCCACCCAGATTTTGGTCCGTTATGTAATATGGTTTTGTCCGGTCGCTAAATGACATTTAATCTGACCAGGTCAAGGTTTCTCGTGGCTTCCCTGAGCCAGCAAGCAGTTCACAGCTTTGCTAAATGAACTTCCATGCATAGTAAAAGGATGTGGTTTGTTGTAGTTCACATATTTTAGTAAACTTTTCAGGATTTTCACAAAATCAAATTACAAATTAAACCATCATCTGTTGTGAATGATGGATGTGACATTAGATGTTTAATATTCAACAGCACAGTAGCTTTAGCTGTGTGTATATACGACTATTCTCTAAAATCAAGCTATGATCTGTACAAACCCAATAATTTCTGTGAATGATCCACCAGGTCGGGAAGTCCTGCCTCAATGTTATATGAGGTTTGCTCCATTGCCTTAACGAGTTCATTTGCCCTCTGAGAAACAAAAGGGAGAAAATTGTGAGGAGAATAGTATTTAAAAAAATTTAAATAAAAAGCATTTGGCTTGTTTGCTGCAAAGACAAGCAGATTTAAGAGACTCTACCTGAAGATCGCCATAAACTTTCTCCTCCAGATCTGCCACCTGGGATATGGCATCATAGTCAACAGTATGCACAACAGATTCCTACAACACACAAAAGTGAACAGCAACTGTTTAGCAAGATGTAATGTAATTAATATGCATTATGATGTTCTCATCTTATGTACGCTGACCTCATCTGAGGAGCTTTCGATAGGCTCTTCTGCCTTCGCTGCTTCACTGGCTTTGGAATGTCCATTCAGCTCCTTCACTCTGCAGATGAGGAGAAATGTTTTGAGCTTCATCATGATATTCTTGTCATTAATAAACCATCAGCATATCTGTTACAAACACGAAGCAGAAACTATTCAGAATCATCACACTTCAGGGGCCAAATATGTACCTGTCAGCGTAACGTAGTGTGTTCATCGTATATTCACATGAAGCCATGCCTGGAGACACCATAGAAATCTATGCAATGAGGGAAGGAAAATATTTACATATTTACATTTGTTTTGTGCATCATCGACTGTAACTTAATCAAACCATTATGCACCATATGCCAAACTATTAGTAAACAGCGTTTGGCATTTTAACGTACCATGCAGGTCCTGGACTTTTCTCCAATGAAGGAATCCCTGAGGACTTTTGTCAAAGTGCTCATCCGGAAAGGAATGTGATCACTGTTTTTTCCCAGGGAACGAATGCATTCCTACAGACAGTGAGTGAATACACGGGCATCATTTTAGGCACTGTTACTGCAAATTTATATTTGGACAGTGGAAGTTGAGAATTTCGTAAGAATTAAGGATTTGGAGTTTGAATTTTATCCTTTATGTGACTTTGAAGCCTCAGAGCTACTTAGTTATCCGACTCTCTATCTTCCAGCCTACACATTAGCGCGTCTACCTTGAGAGCCAGCAGGCTGCGGTTGATCTCCGCAGTCTCAACCAAAGTGCTGCGGTCATTGCTGCTGACATCTGTACCGCGCTCGTTGCCGGCTAAATCAACCAACGAAAATTTGCCGTGCAGAGTGGTAGCGCGGTCGTTGCGTCGTAGCACAATCTGGAGAATGGCATGAGAGCGGGATGAGTTGGCATTGGCTGAGGTCTGGCCTGATGTTCTAGAAAGACAGGAGAACAAGAAGAAAAGGGAGAAACAGCCACATTGATGTTTTATATTTGTGCCGCGGAATGGTGTGGTTACTGCCAGGCCAATTTTTTTTTTTTACTGATTCAGAGGTTGCACTTGGAATACAGATGTGACACCATGAAAGTATTTTAGGTTTTTCCATTTGAGCTGCTATGTTAAATAAACTAAATCATTCAGCACATTTAGTTCTGTTTGAAAAAGTATGTACCATGAGATTGCAACATGTTCTTATCACATAGGTACCTGGATGCACTGCCTGTCTGTATCATCTTGATGACGTCTTCTTCTGTGGTCACGTAGACCTCCTCCAGGCCAACAACCTGAACCTGCTGTCGGTCATCTTCTAGAACACGGAGCTTGGACTTCTTGTTAAGCAGGTCATACACCTAAGTGTAAATGTATATTTCAATTAAAGAATAACTTGTACAAGATGATTTTTCAGTTAAATATTCTCAATAAATGTGCTCGTGGAGGTCGGAGAACAGCTTTTTCTTACTTTGCCATTGTAAATCTCAAAGAAGCTGACAAAGGCAGAGAGATCCAGGTTGGCATACCTCCTGTGGTTGAGATAGGCGAAAACATCCTGGGCTAAAAGGGAGAGGGACGAACAAGTTCTCGTGTGAGGGGCAAAATCCTGAATGTTGTGTAGTTTGAAGAATAAAGCAATGGATTTGCAGTGGGACAATTATACTGAATTAGAGAGACATATACAAATATTGTGGATGAGGCAGTTGGACAATTGATTGAAATTAAATCTGAAAAAGGGTTAGGGTTACTAGTTCTACGGAAATCTAGGGATCCTACCTGCCAAGGCGTAGACCCCTTTGGCACTGTTCTGCTGCTTCCCCGTGAAATCACCTCCCATCGTCTAGAGAAGTAAATAAAACGATGTGTAGTGGGATAACGCAGAGATATACATTCTGGGAAAACATAGCAGACATTTTCTGCTACCAATCTTCGGCATTGCAAAATTTCTTAAAAGCCAGCCATGATTTTAATCAAAGTCATGTATCAAAATATAGTTTTTTTCAATTCCATCGCAATTAAAAAAGGTATTTTGAAACACTGATTGCAGACAACTCAACCCTACACGGCAAGCAGAGACTTACATGTGTCTTTCCACTTCCTGTTTGGCCGTAGGCAAAACATGTCGCCATGCAACCTTCGAAAATGGACTTCACCAGAGGTTTGGCTGTGAACCTCAAGAAAAAAAGAAGAAAATAGTTTTTTAAAAAAAACTGAACTCTCGAAAACAAACAATCACATACAATTAAACAGCATTTACAAAGGAATGATTTGGTCTCAGCTTATTTATCAACATGAGCAGTGCATTAAACAAATGGGAGATCAAATACTAGACTGATGGCACAATTAGAGCCTTTAAATAATTTTGTCCAGGATTCATCTCATTCAGCAAACCTGCGATCAGATCCAAATTGTTCTGAATCCAAAATGTAAAAAGAAAAGGTCATTACTTGTAGACCAGGTCGTTGGTGGTGGTCTCGTCAAAGGAATAGTCAAAGTGAAAGACTTGGTTTTCCAAGTACTTGGTGAGGTCCACCTTCTGTTTTGGCTCATGAACTAACACAGAACCTCTCCCAGGTACAGATACCACATCAATCTCCTTCTTAATAATCTCTGGAATACACAAACATTTCAAGGTCGGCATTCAAAAAAGACAGCATTGTTCACATTTTTTGGGCAAGACTGTGCCTTTAATTAATCCTTAATTTGTAAATGACACTGCATGAAAGGAGAAGGACTCTACACAAGATACCTTCAGGTACAGTACTGATTCAAATTAAGGATTAGTTGTGCCAAGAGGAATGCCTAAAAAAAACGTGGCTGCCACATGATCTGTACAGATATTGTTGTAGGTCACTCCCACTTTACCTTGCTTGTTCAGGGGCCGCTTGCGAACGCACACACAAATCCTGTGAGGTTCGATCTGTAAAAACACCAGATAGGCTGTAAGCAGGGGCTTTAAAGTGGGCTAGCCTGTTTTATACCCTGGGGTATATTCTGGGATAGTCCAGTTTATACCCAGGTATAGTCTGGGGGGGGGGGGGGGGGGGGGGTTATTTTGGGCCGTTACGCTGGCATACAGCTTCATATATGCCTCCTAGTTCCTCTTTCCAAATTTACCAGGTCAGTAGCTGCTAAGGGGATTATTTCCAAGGTCTCTCTGAAGTCTTGGATCATCTCGTAGAACTTTTGTTTCGATGGGATGACCTCACCAAACTGAATAAGAAACAGAAGCAGTGTAAATAAAATACGAGAATGAACATATGTCTAAATGTTTTCAACCAAGGCACTGTTCCAATAAAAACAAAAAGATATAAATAGAAGAATAGATGAGAAATATCACCTTTCCCTTCTTGGTCTGCATTTGAGGAGGCTTAATAACACAAGACAGTCGTTTGCTGCCTTTGTTTAACTCTGGAGGAGCCACAGATTTTCTCGTGCCTGAAGTTCACAAAGTACATATACATATATATATACTTTTTTTTTTAAAATCTCATTGCCACAGTTATAATATCCAAGAAATTCAATCACAGAAAAATAATGTGCCTCACATCGTGTGGCCCCTGTTTATATGACAAACGTGTGTATAATCATCAAATTATTTTGTAAAAATTAGTTCTATGTAATCAAGTGGATACACATGATATCATGTTGGTGTATATTTGTTACAGACCTTTGACCGTGAGTGGAGGAGCCCTTGTCTCACGTTCATCATTTTCTTTTATGGCCTCACGGACAAAAGGCATCGGCTGTGCTGGTTTGGTCTCGTTCTTTCTACACTGCTGATTAGGAAACACTAAACAAAGGCAGAATAATGCATATGAGTGATAAGAACAGCAATAGAAGGAAGCCAAATTAGTGTAGGTGATTAATGTCAGCTTAAAATTCAAGCATGTCATGGGTTATCACCAATCAATCTTGCAAAATAAAAAAAGCAGTGTATCGTATCATCACACCCTCTGTGCAAAATGTATGAACACTGGTGAAAATGCTGCACCCTTGTTAACGGTGATGACACAGAGCACTCCTTTTAACCCTCTTTCCAGTGTATCTTTCTTCTCACCATGAATCTAGACCACAAACTAAAGGACTTAAACAGACTGAGTGAGAGCTACATGCCCAGAATTAGTAGATTTGCATCCCTGTGCCACCAATCAATAAAATAAAGAAGAACGTCATTTAAAACTGGTGCTCTGAGCAGAGTTCAGCGCTCCCACAATTGTGGATTTTGCACTTCACTCCCCAATCCCATTATCAAAGGAATGATTCGATAGTACGACTCATTTGCTTTAGAGAGGAGCATGCATGCCTTGCCGACCTGACTCTTCAGCCTTGGTGACAGCTGGAGCAGAGGCTTTTGGAAAGAAACAAGCTGTTCAGTGACCGAAAACTGAATGTGGTAGTCGGACAGACAAAACAGTGCATTTCATTTACATACAGGAGGGCGGGGCAGGAATCCTAGATGAGCGCAGTCGACCCTCGTACTTCTGTGGAGGAGACAGAAACACAGGTGCAGCTCAGGTAGGATTCTAAACACTAAATTCGTCATGGATTATGGTTGAACCTGTTTGCATCGACAAACAGGCTGCTCAATTTTACTATCAAGAGAAAGGACATGCATCAAACTGATATCTTAGTCAAGGATGAAGAAATAAATATCGCTGGGAACTTAAAGTATCGGGTATAACCAATGATTCCAACCTTAAAATAACTTAATTAATAACTTATTGACATTTGACAGTTTGCTTCGTTTTGCAGATATGTGTCTGATCTATAAATGAATTCATGATTAATTCACCGCCACGTAAACAACGTGTCTCTCTGTGGATACAATGCAAAAGTCTCCTCGGCTTCAATCAGAGGTGATTGCTTGAGTGATTTCAGGAAAACTGCTTTTGAACGATCAGCACCAGCCACACCCATATCAGAGGATGCACAAGCTTCAAGATTTTTAACATTTAAAACATGACTCAAGACAAATCAGTCTTGTGATCATTGACCTTCGGAACCATTTTCTAACAAGGATACAATGTCGTGTTATTTGTACAATGTTTTATAGGTGATGTACTGCTTTGCTAACTCCAAAAGAATCCTTACTATGTGGAAATGTAAGGTACCTTCTCTGGAGCAACAGTCGGCGGATCGGCAGCTTTGTTGGTGACACTGTTTACATGGTCGAGAAGCTCTGGATTGAGTGAACACAACTCACTCACCTCCACCTGAAACACAGGCACAGTCAACAGGAGAGATGTGTTCACGGGTTGTTTAAAACCAGAATTGCATGAAGTACAGGGGATATTTCACAAGGCTTTTTAACAATGGACGTCTGAAGTGTTTTGTGTGTTAATGGCCTCACGCACCTCCTTACATCGGCAGATGTTCCTCTCATGCCACTCCACCATAACCGTGGACTTGACGGTGTCAACGGATTTGACCGTTGCCAGGTGCACTCGACCTGGTTAACATACAAACGAACAAACGGTGAGCCACGCTTTTTTAACAATAGTTATTAGTTAGTATCCATATGTTATAATGTAAAGTATCCGCTCACCATCACTCCGGCTGATTTGTACAGAGAGTCCACCGAGCAGCCTCGACAGGCTGGTCTCCATTTTTGCTTCTTCTCTCTTCTGCTGTAACAGAACTCAAGAGTCGGTCAACAAAAGTCGGTCAACGTCTCGTCGCTGTTAAATTCACCTTTTCCTCGACTAACCTACATAACGAACAAATGGACGCACTTTCCTCTTTATTGTGTTTGCTTTTCTATGACTAACTGACGACATTATCAAAGGTTACCTTCGGAAATCAACGCAAACAGCGCCCAATATTTAAAAAAAACTTGCGTTATTTCCGGGTGTTTAAGAATCTGATTGGTCGTCGTCTGGCTTTCGCCGGTGGTCTTCTTCTTCTATGGTGTTTTAAAGGAAAATCCAAAATGAGTGTTATACCGCCACTGCCTGGATCCGTTGGGAATGACCCTTTGCAATGAAAATCCTCGTCAGTTGAAAATCATGAAACCTTATGATTTTAGGTTTATGTAGAAGCCCACAACGAAAGATTGTGTACCATTTTACTTTTGTGACACAAAGAGAAGCATAGTTTGATGCTTTTGACTCTGACTATCTGCAGAAAGATGCCAAAACATATAATTACTGTAATATCTGATGCACTGTTTATCTCTTTACCTACAACCCTCCTCAGAAATTTGAGTCTGTTTTGTGTAAAATCATGATTTTAAAATATATTTGTTCACCGAAATTACCTTGTCCTAAATTGTAATCTGGTATATGTTCTAAAATATGATCATAAAGAAGAGAGTTTACGGAAAAGGTGGATAGGCATATTACAATAATATGCAAGTAAAAGACAAATTCAAATATATGGCAACAGCATTACATAATGTTGCTCTTCCCACTCTCAGTCACTAGTGGGATGAATATCTTCAGCTAAAGCCATGTTTACAAATGAATTTGACTTATTTCAGATGTAATGAAGTGACTTGATTGAATGTTTAAGAAACGTAGTCATTGCGAATCTTAATGTCACAATATAAGATTTTATTCACACCACACACCCCTTTTAACGTTACATTGCTCAAATCGTGTGTCTATGACTTGATACTTTTAACTTCAAACAATGGGAGCGCTGTTTCCTGTTCAGTCTGTGGTTGCACCTAAATTCTGATCCGTTTAGCCGGCTGCATTTCATCCATCTGACCGCAGGAATCCTGTGTTTGTCCACACGCTCCCTCTCTCCCTGCACCTTCTGCAAACCAGGCACAACAATTCAGTCCCCCGTGACATCAACAGTCGGGGACAGCTGGAGAATGACCCATAATGCAGTTCAGCCTTGCCTTCAGTGTGGGAGGCTTCTCGGTTTTCCACTTTTCTTTTCTTTTTGCCCCACAGCCTCCCCACTCTTCCGAGTCCACACCCTCTCAGCCTCGAAACCTCCTAACTACAACACACAAGCTGGACTTATGTATACACATTCCCCCGCAAGTGAACGCTGACACATGACAAATCAAAGGTCTAATAAACAGCTTGTGCTGAACAATTTCCCCCCACCACCAAAGGATGAAAAATAAACAAAACCCTCGTCAGTTGGCCCAGCCAGGCCATTTGGTAGGTCTGTCTGTCGATGACTGGGTGGCCCAAGGCTGCTCGGTGTGAGGCCTGGGACGGAGCCACAACTGTTTCCTGTGAGCAGCCCAACCCCCAGAACCTCTCCACAACTGGCTTAGTGGGTGGTATTCCCCTCCTCCTTCCTCTCCTCTCATCCCCCAAACTCCTGCACTCTCGCCTCTCCCTCAAACCCTCCTGTCCCCTCCAATACTCTCTACTTCAGGCTCTCCAGTCCTTGGTCCTTTCCCAGTGGCCCTGATTGCATGGAATAGGTTAAAGATGTTTCTTAACCTTTGTCTGCTTCATTAAAAAAAGAATTATATGTCTGCTCGATGACGGATGTCATAAGCTCAGTACAGCGTCATCATTTACCCCGACTGTTAAATACTCTTATGAAGTGAAGGAGCGATCTTTGTCCAATTACACCAAATGTGATCATTACAAACATGTGAAAGTCACAGATTTTCTCAGATGTTATCAAAAAGGTTTCTTTTTCTTTTATACTATATCTCTTTTGGAAATCATCCAATGAAATCTAGGCGTGAGATTAAACTCCCTGTTTTGAATCATTGACAAATACAAAGAAAAAGATGGAGCAGCTGTGAATGTGTGAGACATTTTAAACCTTATTTGTATCTTTATTATCAACCATTCCTTTATTGTGGGAAAATGTGTCTTTATTCTGCTGTTCTTTGTGACTACATGAAGTCAGCCACAAAATAATTTTACATCATTGTAATAATCAGCATTTTTATAATATATATAAAAAATGTAATAAATAATGAAAAACCTCGACTACGTGTCGGTGTTGCACTCTAGTATAGCAGTAACTGCTGCCACATCCCTTTGTTAATTTCTTGTGTTCATTCACTGATTATCTGATAGGAGTTTGCAATGATTACAGAGTGGGAATTATCCGTTTGGCAAGAGAGAAAAGCTCCAGGATGGGTCACTCTTCCCTCACAAAAAACACTGTGCATGCTGATGTACAAACAGCTCTGTTACCCATTTGTTTGCTTGTGCTAGTGAGGGTTTTAATGTTTCACTGAGATTCAGACCTTCGTTGTTGGTGTTTTACTGTGTGGACATTACAGTCGAGCATTTTGATGTGCAGGTTTCTTAGTCTGGAGAGTTGGTTATTGTGGTGGTTGATTTGAGAAAGGAGGGGTCTTGTATCTGTTGGCCCTGAATCTGTTTAACTGCTCCCCCCCCCCCGCCCCCTTTTTTTTCTTTCCATCCCTCCAAAAGCATATTTTCTCAGTGTAAAGAAAATTGGCAGAGGCCATGGCTCTGTTCCCCTATACAGACTAAATAAACACACATGGATACAGTACGTGAGCTGAACACACTTACGAACCACCCAGGAAGGTTGACAGGCTCGCAGAGGGGCAGCAAGAGGAACAAAGAAGATGAAAAGGGAGAGAACAGTTTGGGAGATTCTCTCCTGTGTCTTTCTTTAGTTTTGAAAACAGTTAACAGTTTCAATAATGTAATTTTTTGATAAATATAGTTTACGTCGTTAGAATGCCATTATTACTTGGGGGGTTAATAGCAGCGCTGTATGAATGTGTGTGAATGGGTGAACGGGTCTGACCTGTAAAGCACTTTGCGTGGTCTATATGACTAGAAAAGCGCTACATAAATACAGTCCGTTATAGTCTTGCGGGCCAACATTAATCATTTGGGCTCAAATGCACAATCCACTCGACAGCTGTGACACTGGAATACATAAGGTGCACAGGGAAGATTGAAGTAAGAACACATGTTGTGTCGAGCTAGGAGGAAAAAATCATTCGATTTTATTTAGTACATTTTGAACACTCTTTTAACGAAAAAAAAAATGATGTTGTAATATTAGATTGGCTTCATAGTCTTCCATAATGTTTGCCTGTGTTGCACTATACAATATGACCAGCAGAGAGCAATATGGCTACAAACAGAAGGCGCCACAAGGAGCCAGTTGCAGCAAACTGTGGACTTGGAGATATGAGTTGACTTGACACGGGAGCCAATATTAGAATAAAACTTTTCTTCTCAAAGTGTTCGTTTCTATAGTGTCAACCAACTGACAGTCTAGTCTGGGCTCTTGTTATATGACTGAACTGAGTGTGTGTCCAGCTTAGTTTCAGCAGGGATTTAAAACTTATCCTGCCAAGGAGCCAAACTGAGCAAATGCTGAGTGAGCCTGGAACATTCCCTCATTAATGCATATTAGTATTCTTGGCATGTGGAGATCCACTGAAACATGCCAGTGACCCATTTAGGTTCCCAGTCCATCATTTGCCATGTAGCCTGGGCTTACTCTTCAAACACATCGTTTGGAGCGGTGAAATAGTTCGGTAAGCAGTTTATCCACCTTTGAGCTCTGCCACATTGACCCGGACGCGTGCCAACAGCCACCTGAGGTTGCCCAGCTGGCAGATTTGATCTGTTTCTTCAACTATAATTTTGTTTATTTGTTTGGCCTCCGCAGAAAAGAGTGGTCAGAGAAGTACACACAGCTGCAGTAACACCACGGGAATGACTTGTCTGTCCACAGGTTTGTTACATCTGCAGTACCACTTCACTCCACCCACAGCGATGGTTCCATACCAACAGATCATTTATCTGTGAGATTAATTGAATTATTATAGAGGACACACAGACCCAGAGAACACAGTTTTTTGTTTTTTCGCTGGCAATACATCTCACATATCAGGCTGAGGTCTGCACACCCTTTGAGTTTAATGTTACATTTTTAAAAAGTGAGGCCTGATGCATGATTAAAGAGATCAACTCTGCATCAAACCTCACCTGCACATTGGAGAACACTCCATGTATTTTTTTTACATGCTGATATCACAGTGCAGTCTTCCTCAGAGTGCAGATGAGGCCGACCTGAATTTGGATTGTGTCATTAACCCTTTTCTAGAGTGTATCTGCTGTGTGCCCATTTGTGTTTTTTTCATGTGTTGAACTTTTTTATACAGGTCTCTGTAAATATTCATATGCCTGTGTATGGATCTTCACAAATGTATGTTAGGTATGTGTGAATCTATGAACACCACATTGAATAAGTCACAACATGTGAATGTGATTGTGGTCACAAAGTTAGAGTGACTGTTCCCTAACCTTCAAAACTTGCATGATTATCATCGACAATACAGCTCTTGAAAAAAAAGAATATTTGCTTTCTTAATTATTTAGAGTTTAGTAGCCTCTGTTATATGATACCATAAAAAAATCAGTAACAAAATAAGAAACACCAATATTGACATTTAAAGTATAATATCGGACATGTTTAGGGATTAATTAGACACTTTTAGGTTGTAAGGCATCATGGTCCTGTGTGCTTCAGTGTCAGCACACAAGCACTACTTTTAGATTCGTGTTATTGCCTTACGCCCACAGTCCCACACACATGTTCAGTAACAGAGTCCAAGTTCTTTTCTCCATTTGGTCCACAACGCCATTGTCACTTATAATTTCCCAGTTGGACTTCATTAGTTTTCCACTTTGTATATTATTAAGAAAATTAAGAAAGCAAAATGTGGTTTTAAACTTAATTTGAACCTAAAGTTTAGTGACAAAATAAAAAAGGCATCTGAAGTTTACCCCATAACCCACCGCAAACTGAGCCCATAAATTCTATTCTTGAATTCAATCAGTTTCTTTATACAAACCATAAAAATTGAGGTACAGCAGGCCTGCCTACAGCGTCTTTAAGGGAACACCAATCTAAACCAGAAACCATTAATAGCGCAGAAATGTGTCAGTGTGCTTTTGAAATTAATTCCTTTAACCCATTAGTGTTTCTTCTTTTTTTTTTTTCCTTTTTTACAGGACTCACCAGAGAAGTCATATGTTTGCTGGCACGGTGCAGGGGTACAACATGTGGACCCAGAGATCTCAAAGAAAAACTACACCTCCACACAGAGTTTTACAGCCTGCCCTAAAACCACAGCGATGGGCTGCACTGCAAAAAAAATAAATAATTAAAAATCAAGTAATTATTTTTGTCTATAATTAAGTCCCTGAACTTATTTTCTTATACTAACAAAAAAATCTGTGGTGTGATGATTGCAAAATGTTTCCACAACAGATGTTCTTCTTTTTTAAGAACACTTTAGAATTAATGCTATTATTCCTATTAACATTTCACCTGCATTTTCAGAGAAAGACTCAAAGACATTACACCCATGTCTCTTTGTTACTGTGGAACTAGCTTATGGACCCGTTACGATTACAATCATTACTTTACACTCTAATGAAAACATTCCATTTTGGTGCCAATGGATCCCCCAACGCACTGGACCTTTAAAACAAACCAACAACAACAACCTTTGTTAGTGAGAAATTCAAGTTAAATAGCGTGACTACGATAACTGAACTGTAAAAAAAAAAAAAAAAAAATAGACCTTTATATATAGACCTATAAAATCAAATTTTATAAATGAAAATGACAGGAATAGAGAGACCACAGCGGTGGCCACACTGTGAGTTCTGACGTGCGGTTGAGAAACACCACAGCAAACTTTGGTTTTATCATCAAAGATGCCACCACCATTAAAAACAAGAGATTGGAAAGAGTTATGTTTTTCATTTTGGTGTAGTGCATAGTACATACACAGATGCAGTATATATTTGGGTTGCTTCATCGATTAGCCTAATGACCTATATCATTTCCGAATGTACATTTCATCCAAACATTAAGACTGTGACTTTCAAATACTGGGCTCCTGCTTTAAGCTGTGTCTTCAGTCCTTAGCTGTCACAAAACTGTAACCAACTAGTGATGCTTTGACTGTTAGCGCTCCCCAAATGTGTTGATGCCATTGTTTGTGTTTTTCCGTTGCACAGACAATGATTTGGCGGACAAACGATATTGGAACGCCACACTCGTGGATGGTGTCGATAGCAGTTCATCCTCTGGTTCGCCGAACTTGCTGCGGAGTAAGGCTCTGGCTTATTGCTCCCCAGCCTTCCCCAGTCCTCCTCCTCCTCCTCTGCTCTTCACCACATGAAATGGCGTGTCTGCGCCAGCCTAGCGCTGAACCTTCATTAGGTTTTACTACCCCACTTGGATGTGTTTTGCTTTGCTCTCTCTCTCTCTCGCCCTTTCTCTCTCTCTCTCTCTCTCCGTGTGTGTGTGTGTGTGTGTTTGTGTCTCACCCGCTGTAAGTGTCTGTGTCTGCATATGCTTAATTGCAGCCCCCCGCCCTCCCCTTCGGAGCACCCCTCAATGCCATGCCACCATATCATTACACTGTGGCTGCAATTTAAACTTCAGTCACACACATACACACACCAACATTTCCCCGGCTGGCCTGCAAATTGCAAAAAGAGGAGACAGTGGGGCACTGTGGAGCGGCTTCAGCTCGTTTACTCCCTGACTCCTCAAATCGAAACACACATGTGCAAAGAGAGTGATGTAGGGAGAGAGAGAGAGAGAGAGAGAGAGAGAGAGAAAACACGAAAAACACAACAACAACAAAAAGATGCAGTACGACAGAGCACTGTATAGCACAATGCATCACGACGGATCCACAACTGCGTCTGGTGTTCAAACTGTTATTGTTCGAACTAAACAAACCACTTATAAACACAAGGCCTCTGCCTTACGAGGCTCATATTTAGGCCCTTCTGTAAACAGCGAGGCACAGAATGAATCAATTAAAAGGGCATTACGCTGGTTCCTGTTTATTTAAAACATGTTTACACTATACGGGCCCTCCCGCCTGTCTGCATGATTGCCTGGAACTTTGTATACCTCCTCCTCCTCCTGCCACCTCTCAATAAGCCCGGTCACGGCCAAGGTATACCAAACACCCACACACACACACTCACACACACACACACACACACACACACACGCACACACACACACGCACGCACACACACACACAAGCACGGCATAGATTACAAACACATTCGTTACTTTAAGGAGCGTGTCCAGTAAATATTGATCTCGTTCTTCCTGTTTCTGCGAGAGATGATTAGACCAAATCAGTGGGAGCAACAATCTGCAGGCAGCAGTGGCCGATCACAGTGCAAGAGCACGGAGAGACGCAGCTCTGAAAGGAGCTTTCCGTGTCAGAGAGCAGGATTCGGTAGAGTGAGGAAACCAAAATGATTGTACGATTGAGTGGGCGAATGAACACGTTCTTAGATTGGTTCAATGAGATTTGATGGGAAGAGTTTGCACACATTTATCCCTCTGCCAGACACAAACCAGCCCTTTTTTTTTTTTTTACACCAGTTAAGACACAACATTGCATTAAAGACAGTTTAAAAAACCGTCCTGTGCATCAGAGTCACACTGGCCACAGCTCTGAACGGCACCATATCCTCAACTAGATGGAACGCGGTCGCCTTAATCACCTCTGTCCATTGTTTGCTGCTTTTATTGACGGTTGTCCACCGCAGTAGAGGATAGCTGTTTCAGGACCTTGTGAGATTCAGATGGGTGAGGTTGTACCGACCTGAGAGGAAAACACTCTGGACATGTTCCCTCAGATGCTTCCTTTTAAGGTGGTTGAATAGATTTGTGTTATTACCTCCGGAAGTGCAGACAGTTTACAGATAACTTTGCTTTGAGAAATAGCTGACTGTCCCTTCGATGAAGAACTTAATAATATGGTCTTTTTAATGTTTGGCATTAAATACATGATGTGCATTTTTGGACATTAACATATCGTGTAACAGGCAAAGTTCAATTATAAATGAACATTTTTCATCGGCTTGACATACAGTATATTGACAGAGTCGATTTTATGTTGCCTTCCAGCCACTGGATTTGTATAAGTTCTTTCATTTGAGAAAGAGAATTGCTGAATATTGATACACAGAAATGTTCTGAAATGGAATCCATGTGATAGCCCACACATAAGCTCAAATGCAGTGATAAGAAACAGCTAACTATGGGTTGAAGTATTGGTTCCTTATATTTAAACTTGCATGTATGAAGCACAATGGGCTTTCTAGTATGAAATGTGCCATATACATTTTAAAAAGCACCAACTTTCCTTTTCTTTTCATTTTGCGATATTAAAATCTTCCTCTTTAAATTGACTAAGTGCTTGAAATGTGGTCACATGATGTTTTCGAAAGTTAATTAAAATTCCAGTAATGGTTTGAGTTTAAAACTGGAGACCAACGTCTGGATTACTGTGGGTTTGATTGTCAAATCCGACGAGTACTCTGCAGCAGCTGCTATATCAGTGTTGCTGCTGAAAAGACGCACACGCATTATACTTTGCAAAAAAAAGGATTATCCCGTTGAAACAGAGCATTATTTTATGGATGCGCAGAGAAACAATCCTTATTACCCAGATTTGTGTGGTATGTCACCCCGAAGTCTGCTTTCTCACTGCTGGCTTTGTAGCTAATTCTTCCATTCTTCTCTTCTCTGTAGCGCTTAGTGCAGAAGTACAAACACATACACCACCCCCTGCTTCACACAGACATGCATGCCGGTGCATGTTTTTGCACACACACACACACACACACACTTTACTAATCAGCCCTATTGAATTCCAGCAACAATGGGCGCTCATCCTCGGGCCACCCAAGCAGTGCACTCAGTCACACACACACCCACACACACACACACACACACACACCCACACACTCATAGACTCACACACACACACACACACACACACACCAGCATCGCCATATCACGAGTTTGGTCTTTTGTTCCTTCATTGTGTTTTCTTTTCCTCCGTTGATCTCACCTTCACACACAGGTCAGGAGTTGGCACTGGGAGATCGTGTTATCTGGACTATCAGCTGCTATCTGGGCACACACACACTGCACACACTCACACCACACATACACACACACAGGAGGAACAAGCTTCTTTGACCATTCTTAAGGCCACTGGCCCCACATTGATTTGTAGAAGGATCATGTAGGAGATATCAAAAGACAATCGTAAAAATCAAAAAACAAATTGCTAATTGTATTTCATGGCTGCAGAGTTTATGCAAACATTGTATCAATGACAAAGGAAACAGAGCAAAAGGGCCAAGATGCAAAATACATTTGCAAAAGTTCTTTTTCTACAGTGACGTGACAACAGGTGGAGATGTTTACAGTGTCCTTTGTTCACCCTTTGGATCACTTTCCTCTGACATCAGATTGTTTTTGTACCCGACAGTCACCATGAGAAATCAATTTCCTAGATTTATATAATAATATGATCAAAGGCATTTCAAAAACAATTCATTAATTCTGAGAATGTAGATGGTGTAGTCTACAGAGCTTCCCAACCTGACAGAGGCTCACATTCATAGAAAAACATACATACATTACAAGACAAACAAAAAGCCCAACAGGCTCCCATTCATTTCCAAAAAGATGATTTTAATATTGTCAGTGTAATGTGCGACATCTTAGTTAAGCTGCCAATTTTGAGCGAATGTTGTTCCTGGGTCTCTTATATGGCAAAGAAAGACATGCTCCTCAGTGACTTTTGAAATACTACTTTGCTCATTGCTGTCAACCAGCTGTTTACCTGATTTCCACCAAATGCGTGCTGGGATAGGCTCCAGCCCTGCTATGACCCATAACTGGACAGAGTGTTTTCATTTTCTTGTCACTGAGCTGTAACATTAAATCCAACATGTGCTCCTGGGATGAAATGCACTCTGAGGGCGAATTTGGTTTCATTAATCTACGACTTTAGAACAAAATCAATCTGGCCAGCGTTGTTTACAGCTTTGAGTGCGTGTGTGTGTGTGTGTGTGTGTGTGTGTGTGTCTGTGTGTTTGTGTGCGTGCATGTGTGTGAGGTTTGGTTTTAGAGGTGGACTAGCATGACAGTAAACTTCAAAAGACTGAGGTATCAGATTCAGACATGGACTGCCTTGCTTGAGCTGACAAACGGGGAGCTGTTGTGTGGAAAGCGAAGGAATTTACAACATCTACCTTTCATCTACACAGGTGGGCCCTTGTGTGTGTGTGTGTGCGTGCGTGCGTGCGCATCTGTATATTAGTCTATGAGTACATGCACGTGCTGAGTGTCCGAAACTTAGACAGACAAGTCACAACAATGATCCAGGGAGCCAGTGATCCCAGGCACTTTCCAGGTGGTTCACTGCTCCACTTCAGTGCTTCTCATCTTAAAGTCATTGTTCATGGAGCGGAACTGTTTCAAATCGCCCCATACAGTAGGAAAACACACGGAGCCAAATGTACATCAAAATAAAAAACGCACTAACAAGCAGGCATTAATGCGACGGTAAAGATTGTAATGCAACACGTGACAATTTACCACCAATTCTGGCCTCCCTGCATCAGCTTCCTGTTCAGTTTCGTATTAATTTAAAAAGTCTATTAGTCTTTGCACAACCAGGCCCCTCTGTATATCAAGATCTACCCGGCGCCATCTTAGATCAGCTGATTGTTGCCTTTTGTGATGGGCACTGAAGCGTTGTTAAGAAACACGCAGCACAAAAAATTGTTATTATTTTGAAATCCAATCATTATTTTAAAAATGGTGTAAAGTTCACCTGTTGCCGTTCATTTGACACCGTTCAACTGTTTCCTGGTACAATAATATATTAATGATGAGGGATTATTGATCTTCACCGATGCATTTTAATGTGTTTGGTCTTGTATAACTGTCATTGAATAAAAATGTCTGGATATTTTACTGAAATATCAACTTACTGACATCAAACCTTTTGTTGCCCCCCTAAACAATGCTCCTTGATAACTGAGTAGACCAAGTTAAAGAGTGTATTTAACCAGCAAACACGGTCACATTTAGCTCATCTCCATTTCTGATAACAACGTTGACCCTTTTCTCTTTGCAGAGTTGCAGCCAAACACGCAAACACACAACAAAAGACTGGCAAAGACCACAGAAAGACTTCTTTTTTTTCCATTCAATTTATTTTGTTAGTTTAATTTCTATAGCAGGTGAGGGAACATAACAGTCACGCAAGGGTTTTCTTGAGCATAGTTTTCAGAAGTCACAGTGTTTTAGACGTGGACAAGAACATAAAAAAAAACATGACAATGAAGAAGGAAGGGCCAAGAGGAAACTTTAAAAACAAGGTGTAACAGTGACACATTCCTGCACACCTTCACCTTCATGGTCCTCCAACCCCTTTGCTCCACAAAAATAAAAAACAGAAAAGGCCTCTGCTCTAAAGTGTTGTCAACCCCTCCCTCCCGTAATCTCCCCCATTCAAAACTTCAAACAAAACAACAAAACAAAAACAAACTCGGCAACAAATAGATATATTTATATATAATATATATTTACTCTTTAAAAATATAACTTCAGTCTAGATACTAACATCTGTACAAACTACAAAAATAAATTTTTAATATAAATAATTTATATGGCATGACATTGACAATTTTTTCTGAAATAAACTAAAAACGAATGCAGGAGCCCCCCCCCCCCAACCTCCGACTCCCCCAACTATGAACTCCTAACCTCCGTCTGACAAACGCCTCCTGTCTGTCTACGGTCTGATCGAACTGTGAATGGTGCTTTGCCCGTTTCGCTTGATTATTCACAACTGCACAGTAGCTACTTAACTCTTCTTTCATATTTACAGAAGAATCCAAAGCTGCCACTTTACAAAATGACATGAAAAATAAGAGTGATTGGCAAAGTTTTTCCCTGCAATTTAACCTGGCAGTGATGAGACCAATACTGAATGAACATTAACAGAAACTTAAATTAAATGATGACCCTAACAGCGAGACAGTTTTAAGAGCGAGACATTAGAAAAGTGAGTCAGAGCAGGCTGAAGCATAAAAAAAAAAAATTAAAAAAAAGAACAAACGTGTTTACATGATGCAATAATTGCACTGGGTCACAACAGCGTGATCGTGTTACAACCCTAAAGCAGCCAGCAAAGAAAATCGCTCCCTTTGCGTTGGATTTTTAGAATTCCCTTTCAAAACAACACGAGGAGATGAACGACGCTTTTGTCACACAAGGCGACAAGTGTGAACTTCGACCACTGTAGAGCTTACAAAGAAAACTACAGTACAATAATAATCTTATCACAGCTCCTTCAAGTAGTTTTTAAACTGCGGAGGACAATGGGACACCCAGACGGAGACTCAACATGAAATATGATACATGAATTAGATGTGACCCTGCCAGCATGTTGACAGAATGCTCACATTTAAATATATATATATATATATGTATTCCCACAGATGATGTGATGACTGACAACTCTACTAATCAATCTACCACTGCTTCTTGACAAACATTCTGTGTCTGGACGAGACAGGTGAAACACAATGACACGGGAACATAATACTGAATGCTGAGATAACAAGGACATGGGGATATACTGAAGGCACAATGGTTACTACTGCTTAGAAAACAGTATTGGCAGTGTAATTCTCGGCTTTTGTTACAGCGTACACTGTCATAAGAATATCTATACTTAGAATACAAGAGAGAGTGTGTCAGACGCAGAATATCTCACAGTACAACACTGTGCACAGAGTTACTAAGTATACCGACTTACGCAAGAGGGAGGAGAGGGGTACTGCATTTTTAAGGCAAATCACTTACAATTATTTTGAAGTGTAGCAGCAAAAAAACCGGAAAAAGAACCACATAACAATACAAATAGAAATAAAACACTGACCATGTATGTTCAATAGCCTAATATCTTAATAACATCTCACTTTCTGTGGACACTTTTTACATATAGCACATTTCTTATTCTATACACCGTGGGGGAGTGGGAAATCAACTGCCCCACAAAAAAAAATAATCTTTTACATCTGATCTTTTACACAAGTGTATACCCAAGTTATACAGTACTCTTTTAAATAGCTTCCCTCTTCTTTTTTTTTTTTTTAGTATTAAAATATATACTCATAGATTTATATAATTCTTAAAACCAGTCATTTGTTTCTTAATATGTCCTTGAAATAAATCCGTCCTCTCCACTTTTTGTGTGAAGTCTATGTACAGTTGAGAGTTTGGGGACGGGATGCGGCGCCACGTGGGCGTCAAGGTGCTCCAGGGAGCAGCCAGAGAGAAGGCACAGTGTGTGAGGGAGTCTAGCAATCTTTGGCTGCCTGGATCCTCAACCCACCTGCAGCAGACAAACGGAGGAGGGAGAAGAAGAATTAGACAATGATAAACCGGCACCAAACAAGGAGAAATTAAGGCTCCAGTTGAAAAACTACATGTAGCCTATTTCTCCATTTGTTTTTAATGGTAAATTTAGTCAGGATGTCAGGATGGCCTGAGATTGACGTGTTGCAGACTCACCTTGTGTCTTGCAGAGCTGATGCTGTGTCTGGCACTGCGTCTCTTCCAAGTCCTGGATCTCTATTGAGTTTCTCTTACACGAAGAAAAGTTTGTTTTGTCACCACGAGTCCTCTTAGCAGCCTCAAAACAGTCCGACTCACTGTCAGTGTCAAAAGCTTCGTGCATGTAGCCTTGGTAAGCCGCCCCGGGCAAGTTCGGATGCACGGCCACCGTCACAGAGGCTGTGGCTGTAACCATGGTAACGGGACCCCCAGTTGATCCGTGTGGCGACGGCAGGCTGGAGGTGCTATTGTTATAGCTTGGCAGTTTAGTCCTGTTTGGCTGAGGCCCTCTACCGTTCTGAAGCCTGGGGCCACTTTGACAAGTCCTCCCAGGGAAGTGAGCTCTGTCGCTGGGTAAATGTTGGCCGGGCTGGGCCTGGAGCCTCGGGAGGCCCTGCTGGTGCTCCCGCTTGTTTCCATCCCAGCAAGTAACCTGGGAGCTGAGAGGTGACTGTGCGTTGTATGAAGATTCATTTAATGGTTCTATCCTCCCACCAGCGCCTGTTGCATTTTCTTTGAATGGCTTCACCACCTGCAACAAACACAATTTCATAATTTACTTTGAGAAGAAAAAAACACATGAATTTGAAGATTTTGAAGGAGGGGCCCCTGTTTTTTCGTGTGGTCATGCAGCGTACCGTGAGCTTGGGGAAGCTGGGGTTCTTGCTGGCCTCCAGCAGGATGTGAGATGTAGCAGGCGGGACGTTGGTGTGCGATGCTATGTACGCACTCCGGTCACAGTACTTATAATCCTCTTCCCCGATCCCCGACGTGGTGGTCATCTCAGAGTAATACTCAGAGTCCGATGACTCCGAAAACGCCTGTTGACGAGACGACCGCGGGTTGTGGTGGCCCGTGTAGTATCCATGGTGGGTCATGGGCGGGGGGAGAGGGGGCTCGGGGGAAGGCGTGGGCAGCCGGCTGGCGTTGTCAACTGCGGCGACTTCAGCTGGAGGCCCCATCATGGAAAGGAGGACTGGCAGGAGAACTAAGCCATTCAGCATCCCCAGCACAGTCAGGATGACCAACACAGCAAAGAAGTACCTGCGAGAGAGAGAGGGGGAGGTTAGAAAGAGTTGCAGATTTCGTTGCTGAAACAAGAAGGTGCAAGACAGTAAGAAAGGAGTGACAACACCCTTTTTGCGAGGGAAAGTGGGAAACATTTCATATTTGACATACATCTTTGCTTTGTGCATTTTTTGTGGCAAAAACAGGGGGCAGGACCTCAGCCTCCTGACGTTTCATTATGGACATGAACACACATGCACACACACACACACACACGTGCATGTGCACGATTAAAAAACGCACACTCGCAGAGAGTTGGCACACGAGGAAGGGAAGTAGCTCAGGGGAAGAAGTCAGGGAAAGCCCAGTATTTGTGTATCAAAGGCGGGGGGGGGGGCAAATCTGATTCCCTGCTCCCTCCAACTAAAACATGCTTTGATGCCTCCACTGCTGCTACAAGACATTCTCTCACTCTGTTTTTCAATCACGCGTGTGTGCGTGCGGGCTTCCGCGCGTGTGCGTGCGTGCGTGCGTGCGTGCGTGCGTGCAGCGGAGCTCTGAGGAGGCCGGGGGTGGAGGCAGCCCACAAGAAAGAGTTCCCCGAGAAAATTAGAGGACTCCACTTAAAGACTAACAGAAAGCAGAAAAAGAGAGACACTGAGATGCTAACCACCAGCCAGACTTAAAGAGGTAAAAGAAAGAGGGAGGGGGGAAAAAAAAAAGTGATTGATGGAATGAAGGAAGGAAGAAAAAAAAAAAAAAGCAAACAAGGACGGGGATAATAGCTGCAGAGTGTTCTGGAAACATGCTTTTCCCCTCTGAATGAACTAATAGTACAGTCTTTGCTGCTACTTCACTTGACAAAGGGCACTCTTCAGGAAAACGGGGATGGCTTGCATGTTGGGCGTGATTTCACAAACAATTTTTGCACCAACAGTTTACCACCCCCCCGTCCCACGCTCTGTCTGACATGTTTTCCCCTGTCCTCTTTAACCACTGTCCCCCCCCTCTTTATCAGAAGACGTTATCTTAGCCAGTTTTGATGAATCACTTCAGGGAGACATTTTTCTTTTAATTTCTTGCCGCCCGCTCAAGCCACGGCAGTCTTCAAACCACACACAGATATTACACTGGCGCACTTCATCAAACTGAAATCATGTTCGCGAGCAGGCGCTGAAATAACACACGGGCCATCTTTCGTTGGACTCCACCTTTTTAGCTCTCTTGCATTTTCTTTCATTCCTACAACTACACTTCAACTTCTTTACGTCGCGAAAAAAAACAAAAAAAAAGACAAGAGAAGAGTGAGCCAGAACGACAGAGAGTGAGACTTCGATGGGACCTCCAACAGCGTCTCACTGTTAGGAATTCTGTTGTTTATATAAACAGTAATCTTTTCCATTCGTTGTCAGGGCCTCGGGAGTCGTGTGTGCATGTATGTGTGTGTGTGTGTGTGTGTGTGTGTGTGAGAAAGTGCGTAAGTGTTTACATGCCTGCACATATTTGCATTTTTCCCGTGTGTGTGTGTGTGTGTGTGTTCTTGCATGTGTCGCCCGCATGTGTGTGCATGCATGGTACGTGAGCGTATGTGTGTGTGTGTGTGTGTGTGTGTGTGCGAGAGCGGACTCTGAGCAGAGCTGAATTAGGCCTGCTGTTTATTCAGTGCATTACAAGGCCAGGAGATGTTTACAACAGTATATTTATGCTACTCCCCATCCAGCCAGCTCTGGCTTGCCCCATTCACCCGACCACAGCTACAGCTACAGCTAAACAAGACCTCCGACAGAGATACTAGACCCCTCGGTCTCTTCCCCAGCCCGTCCTCGGAAAACGACCTCTCTCACTGCTATGGGAGAAAAGAAAAAAAAAAACAAGACGCTGAAATTGCTCTATATGACTCCCTTAATCCTAATCCATTGTCCTTATCAATTCAGATGTTTTTTCTCTACTCCTACATATTTAACTCTTTATCCCTCCAATCGTGGAGGAGCTATTCATCTAACAATCCGTCCACCCACCCACCAGGACCTCATACAGAGTACTCAGCCTCCTCTCTCTGCCTCCGTCTCTCTCTCTGCAGAAAAACTGTGCTTTTTATGTCACGGAGGCCTGTTGCCGTCTGTGAGCTCAAGGTTGTGGTTTCGGTTTGGGGCCGAGACCACATTCGGCTGAAAAACATCGAGCTATTCGCCCTTTTTCCACTCTGACCATGAAACAGTGGTAGAAAACACACGCACACATGTGCACACACACAGGAGAGGGATGTCTGTTGGTGGGCTACACACCATCTGACTGGCGGAGCAGTTCAAATTTAGCTCCACTTTTTATTACGGCACCTAACATGGAGGGGGGGAGAATGCCAAACGGATGATCGGAATTTTAACAGATTCCCTTGTGTGCTTTTGTGTGAAAGAATCAGTGAGAAGCAGTGAGAGAGAGGGAGAGAGAGAGAGAAAGAGAGAGAGAGAGACACCACCCAGTGGGTAGCAGAACACTTCCATGTTTACGAGCAGCTGCTACACACCCCTTGATGTTTTCCCCATTTGTTGTGCTCCGAGGCTGGTGAGATGGATGTGTGTGTGCCCAGAGTGACAGAACCAGGTGCATATTTGTCACTCTTGTCACTCTTGTGTGTGTGTGTGTGTGTGTGTGTGTGTGTGTGTGTGTGTGTGTGTGTTAGCATGCACGCATGAATAGGGGTATAAAATTTCCACCTGCAAGCTCCCCTGACCCCCCACAAGGCTTCCTACCCGTCTCCAAGTGAGGCCGGACAACTGGCTCCGCACACACACACACGCGCTACAAGCAAATGGGCCGAGGAGCCAAAGTGAGCGACGTCACTCTCTCACACACGAGCGCAGAGTGGGCACCACTCGTCAAATGCACACATACACAGAGCTACACACGCGGACGTACAGGCAGACAAACACACGGCATCTCACCTCATGATGAAGTCGAACTCCGACCCCGCCAGCATGAGAACGCCGAGCAGCGTGGAGATAGCGCCGTCAACCACCGGGGCAAACATGTGCTCCAGGGCCACCGCCGAACGCTTGTTTCTGTTGCCAATCGCTGTCAGGAAGCCCTGCGGCGGAGAGGGGGGGGGAGGTGGGGAAGAGAAATGAGTTGGAAATCTTGCCGATCACACAAAAGTTGTGCTTGCGGCGAAGCTTGGCACGCGTGGGGATTCCTGCCTTTGGTTTGGTTGGGGATCGTACGCCACACTACAAGACTACGCTTTGCTCGAGCGCTGCCAGCGTGAACCAGGAAGCCAAATGTTTCCTAGTAAATCTTTAATCACACTTATTCAACTCAATCAATTTCCATTTTCAGGTATGGAGACTGAGCTTTGCATTAACATAAACGATGCATATTGCTTTTATGAAATGGCCTTTACAAAAACAATTAGTATCGGTGCAGTTGTGATTTTCATTCATATTAATTCTTATGTGTGGTCACACGTTAGTGAAGAGTAGGTATTCCAAAGTCAAACCAGAAACCTTCGTTAATTCATGTGTGCGCTCTTATCGTGAGTGCATTGACTCACCAGTGCAATGTGAACAGTGAACTCCACTCCGATGCCCACAGAGGCAATCAGGATGACCACGGGGATCGCGCTCAGCTTGATGCCAATCAGACCCATGATGCCAAACAACTCCACCGTCATCATGGCCAAGATAAACACCTGAAAGGAAGACATAGGAAGAAAGTGAGCCGAAGTTCAGCTGCAAGTGTTTGAGAAACAGTGGGCGGAGGAGGAAACAAGCAAGAGTAGGAATAATACATGTGAATGTCTTCTCTTTTTTTGTGACTGAATTGAGCCTTTTTGCAGCTTAGTCCCACAAAATCTTTGACCGTGTGCTCAGGATCTCAACCACATGCCATGAAATCACCCCCACCCCACCCCCTCATCCCTGGCTTGTGGTTGAAATGACTAAGTGCCCGAGACAACGGTGTCACTCCTATCAGATCAAATATACTGTATGTACATCAGTGTCTTCGTGGAAAACAACTCTCTTGTTTTTCACAAGATAGCGGCCGGCAAATCTTATTCTATTGTATCCCTACATTTTAATGCAACATCAGTGTTTCAGTTTACTGATGTCCACAATGCAAACAGCAACAGGTCTCAGGAAACTAGGAGGAGAAAACAGTTCCGGGCCAACGGGAGCTTTTGATCCCAGCAGGGGCGACGAGCTGGGGCACGGTTAAATTGGAAATGATAAAAGCCATTTTACTGCTCGACCACATGCAGGCCGGGTGACACCTTCCCTGGCAGGCTGATGCTTGGAAACCATACATGCATGTAGCTGTGCCTCTCTCTCTCTCTCTCTGCGTCTTGAGGAGATTGGGTTGTGTTGCTGTCTCAATCAGAGCTGCTACTTAAATTAAACACATTCCAACTGAAACTGGCACTGTTGTTGTGCTACACTTCGGCCCCCCCACTGCTCAGGGATATGTGTATGTGTGTGAGTCTGGGGGGCCCTTAAGGACCACCGGTTCCACCAGCTTGTGTGCTTTCCAAACACTGCACACTCAGACGGTCTCACTCTCCCTCTCTCTCTCTCTAACACACACACACACACGCACACACGCACACACGCACGCACACACATACACACACACACACACGCAAGCACACACACACACGCACGCACGCACGCACACACACACACACACACACACACACACACACACACACACACACACACACACACACACACACACACACACACACACACACACACAAATTCACATATCCCTGATGGATGGGTTGAGCAGGCCAAGGTCGCAACTGGGCAGATCTGTCCTGTCCCCAAGACTCTCCCTCTCCCTCTGACAAAAGCTGTGAGGGAGTTGGAAGTAGAGGCTTCAGGAGGGCAAAGCCTTTCTTGCTCCTTTGCATTTCCTTTTCTAAGGGCGGCCCAGCCTACATTAGAATGACAAAGGTCCCCGTGTGTGTGTGAGTGTGTGCGCAGTAGCCCTCCACAGAGAAAAAGGGGCCCCCTAGACAGCGTTATTGAGCTGTGCTGAGAAGGGTGAGAAGAAAGTGAGAGGAAGAAGAGAGGGAGGAAGGGGGTAATGATGTTGTTGACGTAGGATGAGAAGGAAAAGGCGAGACAGAAACAGGCAAAAATGGTGGCAATGGGTAGGATGTGGAAGAGTGGGACACGATGAAGTGTTTTTGAGGAAACTGATTGCTGGCTTACAATGATGCCGGCAGTCCAGGGGTTGAGCAGGAGGATCGCACAGACCAGGAAGGTGCAGGCCAGAACCACACTGATCGCCAGCAGGAACCAATGTCTGAGGCCAATGTACTGCTCCCAGAACAGGAAGGGGTATCCATTCGGGTAGTTGAACACACCCTTGCGGCTGAACTCATCGCAGATGGCCCGCACACTCTCGATGGCCTCCACAAAGTCACTAGCCTGGCGAAGGCCATTCAGGTAGAAGGGGAACTGGGCAAACTCGAGGGGCTCTGCAGCTGGGACTGAACGAGAGAATACGATTTTTAGATCCTGTTGTCCTGTTGTGTTTGCACTCTTGTCAAAACCACATGTATGAGATACTCACTGCGCAGATTCTCTCCCGTAGTGTCATACTTGTCGTGAATCCACTCTCTGGGATGGGGGTAGAAGTTGGCCTGGGACGCAGCGTAGCCCAGAGGATCGTTACTGACCCAAACTGTCAGGTAAATGTAGAACACCTCTGCGGGGACCAGACCCTCCGTGTCTACCAGCCGCCGAGACGTCAACTAGAGAAAAATAAAGATTTTGTCAAAATGAATTGAAGGAAGGCAGCTTATAATATAGGTGTCAACAATACCACACACCGTGTGTCCTGGGAAGGACATGTGGATTTTGTTTTGAAGATTATTTTTTTTTCCTTGAATCTCTTGGGCATACCTGGCTGTAGTTGAAAGGCTCTTTCTTGGAGCCAGTCTGGATGAGGAGCTTGTACGCCAGAGCTCCGTCCTCCGTGCCATTACGATAGCTGTCAGCCGTAATCCTGCCTGCCTGCCAGTCAGCATCAAAAGCAGCCTGAAGACCTGCGTGTGAGGGAAAATTCACAAAGAAAACGTGAATTATGGGTGGTCATTTCGACATATTACGATGTCTATTAACATAAAACTATGAGAGTGTCCATGTGGGAAATGATGTTGACAGTATGAAATATCATGTTTCTTTTTCCGTCTCTCTTTTTCCTCATCTGTCTCAAATTAACCTGTTAGTTATTACTTCCTCCTCACTGGGCCTCTGACAAGTCTGAGCCTGAGGACAAACCTACACACACCTACACACACACACACACACACACACACACACACACAAAGATAACCTATGACCCCATCCCGTCTACTGCACCACCCCTGAGCCCAGGTGTATGGGGGTAAACAGCATGACTGAACTCTGAACTTTCACTCACCCTTTGCACATTCTCACTCTCGCACACACACACACGCGCACACACACACACGCGCACACACACACGCGCACACACACACACACACACACACACACACACACACACACACACACACACACACACACACACACACACACACACACACACACACACACACACCTATTCACTCCTGCCCTTAGTAGAAAGAGCACCTGAAAAAACCTCTACCGGATTCTGATATCATTATCAAAAACCCTCAGGGGAAAGATTTATTGCATGACTCATTCACAAAAAAAACAACAAAAAAAAAACATTACTCAGCTCGAATTCTTACCTTTGAGCCAGTCCTGGAAGTAGTGCAGCCACATGCGGGGCAGTTTGCTGTCGCTGTCTCTGACCACGTATTTGACAGAGTTAAAAGCGTTGTGCAATTGGATCAGCAGCCTCTGTGACCGAGCGTAGTCAAATCCATCCCTGGTGACCAGGTACATGTTGTAGAAGGAGAAGTATTTAAACTGGGCCTCGATGAAATCATACTCCTTGGTGTCGCGCGGCACTATGTCGGTCAGGTAGAGGCCGTCGTGTACCATGGTTGTCCCATACAGGCTGAGGCCCAGGAGGCCCAGGAAGAGAACCACCACTATGGCTTTGCTTTTCGGCTTGAGGAGCAGAGGGGCGTATTTGTCCCTGGCAAAATTGGACAGGTTCCAGTGCAGGAAAGGCAGTGGGACGCACTCCTTTCCCGATTTGGAGTCCTCCACCTGGGCTAGGAGGTCCCGTGTGGAGCTGGAGGTAGGGGTGAAGAGCTGGGAGCCGTAGGGGTCAGGCACTGAGGTGGTGGTGGGGGAAGGGGTGGCGGCTAGAAGATGGAAGTAAAAGCAGCAAATTAGTATTTTGTAAGATTTTTACAAAAAAAAAGAGCATAAAAACATAATAAACATAATCGAGAGATTTGATATAAGATTATTTACGTTGAGCCTGTGAAGTGGGGCAGAGGATGATGGAAGGTGGGCTGGTGGAGATCTGTGATGTAGGCGGGAGGATTGTAACAATGTGCTGTCCTGCTGCGTCGCACTGGGTGAACGCCTGCACCGTGGTGGTGATCTGGGTGCTGGTCGTGATCGTGGATCCTGCAGCATACTGATGCGTGTGCGTCGTTGCTGCTGTGGGCGTGTGCGGCTGCTCTGCGGCGTCCGACAGCTCGTGTGGAGAGAGGTGGATGACGCGGTCAGAGCACGGGCTGTACAGGCAGCAGAAGACGTCCAAACGCTTGTCCTCTCGCCGGTGGAGGTCCAAACTGAGGATGGCGGGGAAGATGAGCAGCACCATGGCGAAGTTAAACACAACCACAATGGCCGCCTAGGGAGACAAATACAGAGAGAAAAAAAAAAACCCAGTGAGAAGAGACAGAGAACAGTATGTCAAATTACAGGCACCCTACCCCAGCTGGAGAGAGTCATGGCTTCTTCATTTTTTAAGTCTCTCAGACCACAGCCCAGAAAGTAAAGAAAGGCCTTACTCTAAATCACCAGCCAGGAATACTAAGCAAGGCAGGAGGGGAGAGGGAGAGGGAGACAAGGAGAAAAGAAAGAATGGAGTGCCAGAAATAAAGAACTACTAGGAAGAATGAGAGAAGGAAGCAGAAGGGGGGAACATATATGTTGCGAGTCTGAGCAAAACCATCAGCCCTCACCACCACCACCACCACCGCCCCATTCACTCCAGCCCCTGAAGCTGGAATTCTAACTGGCTGTGGTTTCCAGTGTGTATGCGTCTACGTGTGCGTATTTGTGTGTGTGTGCTTGTGTGTTTCGGACCACCCACAGTTAGTCACAGATCAGAGCAAACCGCCTTGAAGGGGCCAGTGATATACGGATCCAGTCCTCCCCCTCCCTCCCTCTTGTTCTCTCTCTGTCTGCCTCTGTCTGTCTGTTCATCACTCTTTTTGATCTGATTATTCCACATTACACACATGTACACACACACGCGCACACACACACACACACACACACACACACACACACACACACACACACACAAATGCACGTACACAGACACACAGAGACACGCAAACACACAAAAAGTTGGCCCTGTAGGTGCAGTGGCAATAAAAAGGGGAACAAAGGCTTTCCTTACTCTGAATAAATGTCACCTCTCTTAAGTTATCTCCTTCATTTTCAAAGGAGCCTCAGGCCTCTCGGTGTGCGATTGTGCACATGTGTTTATGTCTGTGCGCATGCGTGTGAGGGCGTGTGTGCGCGACGTACCTGCAAAGAGAAAGCTCGCAAGGCGGGGATGGGTACAAGGGCAGCCATAAAGAACGCAATCATGTTGTTGATGGAAGTCAGAGCCACGCTGGTGCCGGAGCGACGCAAGCAGTCTCCTGTCCGGTCCTTTAAAACAAACACAGGCACAAGTGTGAGAGGAGAGGAGAGGAGAGGAAGGGGAGGAGAGGAGAGGAGAGGAGACTGTTAAAGGTACCTTGAAAGGGATGTTACATCCAGCTTCTGTGAAGGAGTGAGCCAACAGAAACATGTCATCCACACCAATCCCTAGTGCCAGGAAGGGAAGCACCTAGGAATGGAAACACATCAATGGAGAACAAAGGGTCAGAATGAACATTTGAAGTGTGAGGCACCAGTTCAGGATTAAATAAAAACAATGCTACTGAACAATATAATGTCTGAAGTTTCCTCAGTGGTGTACCTGTGTGGTGGCAGCGTTGAAAGAGAGCCCGAGCAGGGAGCAGAGACCCAGTCCTGCAGCCACCGACAGGGCCACCAACAGAACCCCGGCCAGCCCCACAGCCCCCTGGGACTTAGCACAGTCCCACCGTAGCATGGTCACACAGGCATAGGCGAGCTAGAGTGAAGACATCCACATTAACCATTAGTTATTTCACCTTTAACTTTTTTCTACGCTTATTTGTTCGACTTGAAGCAGATAGTATGCTCACCATGAGCAAGTATCCTCCGGCCACCCTGATGACGCTGACATCAGAGAAGGATTTCATGATGTCGTTGAGGGTGGTTGTGGAGAAAGCATGGAGGGATTGGCTGGAGTTTGCTGGGATACTCTGATGGACCACCTGGGGAATGAAATGAGTCGGATCTTAAGTGAGATGCTTTCAAATGAAGATAGACAACGTCCTACGACGACCAGTGGTCCCCCAAGCTAGCAATATTATAGGACTAGGAGAGATAAACAAAAGGCCCCGTCCCTTTGAAATGTGCATGTGTGTGAAAATGAGTATGAATGTGTATGTGTGTTTTTCATGTGCGAGCATGTGTGTGTGTGTGTATGTGCGCGCGTATGACAACTGAGGAATAATGAGCACAGATGCCAGAGGTTGTGAGGTCAAAGGTGAAAGGGATGGGATCGCATGGCTCGGCAGGCTGCACTCTGCACACGGTGCCACGTGTGGACCAAAGCTAGAGCAAGAGCAATTTACCCGTTATCATTTCATCACCACTCGCCATCTCCACTAGATCTGTTCTTGTTCTTTAATGTGTCAGGGAGACGCACGGTGTGTCTCTCTCTGAGTTTACTATTTGGTTTGTTTCCCTTCCTCCATTCCACGTCCCTCACTTACCTCCCTCCCTCCTTACCCTCACCATTGTGGGTGTCAGCTATCACAGCAACAGCTTGTTCCTATAACTAGGGCTCTGACAGAGAGAGATGACTGACCTACCACACACACACACACACACACACACACACACACACACGTAGTATATGCATACCTACTGCCCTGTGATTCGCTTTACAAGGGAGCTGAAGACTGATGGAATTCAGACACTGTGTGTGTGTGTGTGTGCGTGTGTGTGTGTCTGTGTTCGTGTGTGTGTGTGTTCGTGTGTGTTTGTGTGTGTGTGTGTGTGTGTGTGTGTGTGTGTGCCACAGCAAAACAAGCGAGCGTAGGGACAAGGAAATACCTCCTCATTTTTCTCATCCTCTTTCTATTACTCCGGGGCTGGTTCAACAAACATCTCTACTAGTGCGTGTGGGTGCATTTGAAAGTATGTTGTGAAATATGTGTATGTGTCTGTACCTCCACAAACTTCCTCTGCCAGGACTCAAGGATAGCGGTGGCCTTTTCTTCATTCCAGTTGATGTCATGGATCTCATAGTCGTCTTTAAAGTGCTCGTATAGCTGCTTCGGACTCATCAACAGGAACATGGTTTGGAGAGCCTCCGCACTGCAAAACACAAGAAGCATAAGCTTAGGGCACCCCAGAGATGTCAGACTTGTCCTTTAAACATGGTTTATTGTGTGTTGAGCGGAGCTGAAACCTCAACTGCATCATCCATCTCGCGGTATCCCTAAACCTAACTCGTACTGGAGCACACCCCTCTGTGAACGGCTAAAAGCAGGTGCCGTTTCTTCTAGGATTTGTCTGCCTGCCCGTCTGCCAATGTAAACAGCCAAAAGCAGGTGTTATCTAGACTGTCTGTCTACCGATCTCCAGGCTGCGATCCCAGATGTCCTCGGGCCTTCTTGGCACTGGCACAGCAAGCAGCACTGCTGCTCAAAATGTGAACGAAATGATCATAAATCACATCCAAGAGTAAATGTGGCTCTTGCAGATGGGACTGGAATCCTTTTTCACTCAAGACTCCGTTGGGCCTGCGTGGGTCATGATCTGGGCTCAGACCCAATCCCGCCACTCCATTTGTATCAGCCATGCTTTTAAATCAAGTTGATGTCAAAATGAAAAAAAAAACCCTGGAGTCTTATTACGGGACTTGTGTCAGCTTTAGAAAAATGTGAATCTGAGTTGTTTTTTTTTCTACTTTTACTTCTTCTTCTTCTTTGGTCACTTACACAACAAATGTGTAGCATGGTGGGGGGCTTTACGTGGCTGTCAATCATCTTTAATGGGCCTATCCTGGACTGGGGTCATGCAGGAAACCGATCCCTCTCGGTACGAGGCATTCCTAGCATGTGTCTGTTGGGTTATTAGGGGTTACACGGATTCCACAGTCCCAGCGGCTCACGAGCTGATGGGTGGACAGGCTGCCTGCTCAGCTGGTAGTGATCACACCCCCCCACCCTCACTATTACATCTTCCAATAAGACAAGAGCAAATTTATTACTGCTGTGTAAAATCGCCGGAAACAGCGGGCTCTGATCTTCCTTTAATTGCCTTGATAAACACACACCTCAGCAGAGTATCCTGGCTGGTTTTGACCAGCCCTCCAAGGATCAGCTCCTCCTGCCAGTGCATGAACTTCCGGCTGAAACCATGGCAACCACCCTGGAGACGCCTGGCAATGTCAGGACTCTGAATGGAAGGAGGGCAGAGGGACAGACGGAAAAAAAAAACAGGCATTCGTTAGTGTTTCTGCATTCAGCTATTTTGTGTACATAATGACTAAAGTTACATGCTGAGTGTGTGACTTTACCTCTCCTTTGTCTTTGTTGGGTGCACTAAGAGGGCAGTCGGGGTCCATGGGGTCTAGACAAGACCTGTTCATGTAGGCATGGCCCACCTACCGGATTAAAGAACATTACAAACGTCTCAGTATGTGGAAAAAGGTTTGCAAGTAGGTGAGTAAGCAATTCAGAGTCTTTCATTCAGTTAATCTGTCATCGTGTGGTTCAGTTATCTACCTGGGCTTTGTCCAGCATCTCCTTAAATCCTTCCAGCGAGGTGAACTGACTCAGTTCCTCCATTAGCTTGACTGGATCTAGATTCATCCACTGGATGTCTGGCATTCCCCTGGAGAGCAAAAGACACACTTAGGCTTGATAACTTAGTCGAAGAAAATGTAATAAAAAAATATTTTTTTTACCACTTGTAGCCTGAGTTGCCACATGGCTTTGCGTCCCTGCTTATGTTTAATTTCAGCAGAAAAAAAAATCTTTCAGTTTCAGTTTACATCTTGCTCATTCCGGCTGCACAAGAGGCGGGCTGCAGATACAGGATAAAATAGCGTTTATTATCCTGTTTCACGCTGCCACAATGCCCAGGGAAAAGGCAGGGTGGCTGCCTGCTCGCTTCCATTCCTCTATGTCCTGCACCGAGTCATAACAATTACCTCTGCCTTGCGAACATCTTGATAAGGAGGGAGGGAGGGGAAGGCGAGAGGCTGAGCGGATGGAGGGGAGGTAGAGAAACAGGTGAGGGATGAGAGAAAAGGAGGGAGAGAGGGAACTTTACCACCATGTGCTGTGATTTTCACTGACAATAGAGCCTATTTCTGAGCCACACCCGTTCCTCCCTCCTCCCTCTCCATAGGATAAATTCATAACTTTTTCCATATTACCAACTATAAATTATATTCTATTATTTGTGCTTAACGTCTATTTGCTAAATGTCCATATCTATCATGATGAAAATAGACTGCGTCTCTAAAACGTTTTGCCATTCAGTATGCTTCTACATACAGCACTTCTCTATAACTGATACATTCCTACAGTCATACATGGACACACTAATTGCACAGCCATAAGGGGCAATTTGCCCAAGGACACTTGGCAACTTGAAATTGACTGGAAGAGCCAGGGATCGACCCACCAACCCTCCAACTCAATCCCAGACAAAGAATCTCAGATTATCTCAACTCTCTGCTCAATCTCATGAAGAGCGTTCCTCTTCGATTCCCACATACCAGGGTCCCTTTTTGCTGCTGCTCGCAAAGACACACTCCTTTATCAGCTACTTTTTGCTTGAGTGAACCGGGCCTGCGCCCTTTTGTTTTTTCATAGATTGCTGCTCTTTGTTGTCCCAAGTTTTCTCGCTCACTCTCTTTCCCATCTCCCTCTTCCTTTCTCCCTCTCTCTCTCTATTTTTTTGGGGGCATTTAAAACCAAGGCTGAAGTGAAGCGGAAGCCACTGGCCTCAGTGACCACAAGTTCCCCTCAGCTCCACGTCAAAAACATTGAGTAAAAAACAAATAAGAAATAACAACAGATGTTGAGCACTTTTTGCGATTTACAGGAAAACTCGGAGGACGTGAATCATCAAAGAACCCTTGTCCCACTCCGTCGCTGCGCTTTCACAAGATGCAAAGAATGGGAAACTTTTTTGTTTGTTTCTGAACTTGCTGGCTTGTCATGCAACATACTGCTGTCAGCCCTGGACGGAAATATAAACAAAAATATTCTGTTTGCAGAAGAAACATCTGCTATGATCTAAACTATTTTCTATAAACGAAAGGACTGAATTGAAATATCACTGCTCAGGACAACAAAAAAAAATAGAAAAGAAAAGAAAAACCTCTCCTTCAGTGACTCAATTTCTCAAGAGAACCTTCGTAACCCAAAATAAAAAGAGAAGAAGAAAAAAACCCTCCACCAATGCCCAAATACGCCCAGACTCCACTGTTAACTGTCTTGTAGCCTCTGTCTTTCTCGGGGGACTTGAGACTTGAATACTGCCCATTTTATTTGTTGGACAACTTGGGAGCGGGGAGCCGGGGGCATTACCATGAGAATGCTGAGTGTTAGCCGTGAGCTGACAAAGCCGGCCCCCCTCCCTCCTCCGGGGCCCCTGCACTGATGGACACTCACTCGTAAACTGAAAGAATGCTTACCATTGTCTGACCCAAAGGGCTCCCCTGCTACCACCACCACCACCACCGCCGCCGCCACCTCTCCGCCACCTCTCCGCCCTCCGTTCTACCAACCCACCGTCCAGTTGCCGCTGTAGTCATCGCCTCTCTCTCCATCCCTCCCTCGCTTGCTTGCTGCATCTCTCCCTCACGTTCTCTCTTTGAATTTCTGTCAGGACACCCACCTCCTCCGGTCCCTCTCTGGGCCTTAACAGAACTCTATTACTGACCGCCGCTGTCAGTCTCAACACCCACTGACAGACTACTGAAAGCCCAACTGTATGTCTCCATCTAGCATGTGTTCAAATTATGGACCCTCCAAAAGCTCTAGTCTGCAGTGCAAGTCAGATGGAAGCAATGACAGAAAAGGGAGAGCTAAGGCTTTCTATGAAATGTTTAATGTGCAACAAAAAAAAAAGAAGAAAGGGTGAAATATTCAAAGACTTACGGTAAATAGGCGGAGCCTCCCTGTAGTTTGGCCCCTTCCCAAAAACAGTCCAATGGGGTGATTATCATACAGGGAAATAGCTTGTCAATCATCTGGTACCAGGAAATGGAAAGGAAGCATGATTAAACATCACAAATCTGTGAGAAATGATTCATACATAGAATAAAATAAATCCTTTTGTCAACTCACCCTTTCAATCATGACATTTTCTATAATGGGAACTCCTGATTTATAGCATATTTTGTTAAGATCCCATGATCTAAAGGAAAGAAGAGACACATTCGTTACAACTTTTCTTGATGACACAAGAAAACCATCTCACATGACACATCCGAGGTTCACTTACTTTCCAAACAGTGACACCTGGACCTTGCTGGCAGACAGAGCGGCTTCCATGTGGACCAGCAAAGCCTCCTGGGTAAGAATACTGGTGCCCTCTTCTTTGGGGGTCTGGATAAGCATCTGTGAGGTAAATACCGACTCCTCTCCCTGCTTCTCCCTGGTGTAGCGAAGCTCCGTACTCACCCGACTGCCAGCTAGAAAACAAAGAATGAAGAATAAATTGATACCAATGTAGAAAAACAGATAGATAGATGGAAAGACAGACAGATAGATAGATAGATAGATAGATGGAAAGACAGACAGATAGATAGATAGATAGACAGATAGATAGATAGATGGAAAGACAGACAGATAGATAGATAGATAGACAGATAGATAGATAGATGGATAGATAGATAGATAGATAGATAGATAGATAGATAGATGGATAGATAGATAGATAGATAGATAGATGGAACATACAAAGCCGCACAAATACACACATTGGGATTGTGTCGTACATACACACACACTTTTACAAGAACACACACATACAGTACATCGACCAACGCCCTTGGCCCTCGCCAGTGTTGGTTTTGAAGGCACTTCACAAGAGCCAGCATCTGGCCAAGAGAAATGAGTAATACAGCCTCTCATTGGCTCATTCTGTGAAACAGATGTGCCCTGTTAGGAAAACCCGCCTTCTGCTGATGCCCCGAGAAAAACCAACACTCTGCCCAGGGCGGCAGATATTGACAGAGACTCTTTTTTTTGAACAGATGAAAAAGGATCGCGACGAACAAAGGATGAAGAGAAGAGAAGAGAAGCTGTGAATGACAGGCATCAGAGAAATAAGGAAATGCAGTGAGGTGAACGGATCGACAGAGACACAAATATGAATGTCAGAAATGGTGATGAACAGGAGAAAAAAAAAAGAAAGAGAGGGAGAGAGGGAGCTATATTGTGCTGTGTGGTAGACTCCAGCCCCCTAATTACAGAAGGTTGCCCTGAAAAGAGTTTGCCAGCCGGGGGGATCTGTGCCTGTGCCAAGTGGACATGAAACATGCCGCGCTGGATCACAGAGGGCCCGTCTTCCCCTCTTGCTGTCCCACTACATGACAACCCCAGAGAGAGAAAGAGAGGGGGGAAAGGAGGGCGGGGGGGGGGGGGGGGGGGGGGGGGGGGGGGGGGTAGAAACAAGGGCTACCTCCTTCTTAATTGTCACTCTCGTCACTCTTTTACTCACTTTCACTGTGCTGCACTCAATCCTGGCTTTACCCCTTCTAGCATCTATTCCTCCTCTTCCTCTTACCACTGTCTATAGCGCTCCTGCCTCTGTCTTTCTCTCTGTCTCTCTCTTTCCCCCTGTCTCTCTCTCTCTCTTTCGTTCCCTCTTTCCGTCACGCTCTCTGCACCTCCCCCCAGCCTGGAGCAGGCTCCTATAATTGATGGGGAGAAAAGAAAAAACAAACTATTCAGCCTACGCCGTGAAAGTGTGAGATCAGGTTAGAACTCTGGGCCTCGGAGAGACGCTCCAATATTTCTGAGCTTCGCTTTCAAGGCTTTAATTACCCTACGCAGGAGCTTGAGAATATCAGGTCACCTCGTTTATTTGCAGTCATGGGCGTCTATTTTTTAAGTGTCTGGCTCAGTGCATCCCAAAAGAAAATACCTCAAAATGGGACATGTTCTTGCTGGGTATCCTTTGCACATCTGGTCCTACAAATTATTATTTTTTTAAAGTCATTATAAAGCTTTTATTTCAAGGGAGCCAAAACAGAAAGACAAAGTATAAGTAATTTCCTGACGACCCTTGTAGAAATGAAGTAAACATTTTTGAAGTTATATTTTCACACTCCCTGCAGGTACATGATGAGGCGTGATGTAAGAGTGGTGATTGGACATTTAAGTTCCCCACAACAGAAAGTTTCCTTGCCGCACAAATTTCTAATCTTAAAAGGGCTACTACAAAATGGAACTCTTTCCGTTCCTGGACCTCTTTGACATCTGTTAAACCTTTTTTGACATTTTGTATGTTAACCTCTGCAGCGTGGGGTTTTGATCTCAACAGGAACTGGGTGGCTCGGAGAGACTCTGGCTCTGTAATTACAGGCCTCCTGAAGTAAATTATAGCTATTTGTGTCTCGTTCCTCCCATCTGGACCACCCAGGCAGCCAGTCCTCTCTCCTCTCCCTCACTCTTTCTCGCCTTCTCTCCTCAACCCCCAGTCCGGCCCCAACCACCCAACTTTAGAGCTTCACAACTACCCTGCTCAGTTTAGCTCTCGTCAGTTCAGCGCTCACTCCAGAAGGGACCTTGATCTTTTTTTTTTTCTCATATCTGTTTTTCTTTCTATCTCCTGATTTCTTTTCTCCTTCTTTCCTATTTTTTTCAACTTCTTTCTCTTTGTCGCTCTTTTCCAAACCCCCCTACCCTCTCCCCTACCCTCTCCCTCAGCCTGGGCTCCACACAGCCTTAAAGAGACAGTTCCCGGAAATTTTCCCACCCTGTGAGGAAAGTGCCTTTGAGCGGGGAGTTTTAACACCCAGCGGCTGGTAATTTTATTACACGAACAATTTTGAAACATGAAATGTTAGTCCATGACTGGCAACATGATCAAAAAAAGATCACAAACGTCTAAATCACGTCTACAGTTCCTTCATTGGATGTTTTTCAGAAACTCAACATGCTCTTACAGATTTTTTAGCAAACAACTTGACTCTGTTGGGTGACACATATGAATTTGTTTACTAGCTTCACCGCTAAAAGCACTTTCACAACAGTTACGGCATTGGGAAATTGAAAAGCAAGCAAAAAATTCTCATAAAACAAGCCCCGACATGGTTTCATGGCTGTGGGTGTACAAATATAATGTCTGCCTGTGGTAGTGTGCGAGTGGGTGCACCAGTGTAAACACTGGACCCTGTCTCCATCAACTTCTGTCATTTCCTCCCCACCTGACCCTTTTCCTACCCAAACGCCTAACACCCAGAATCCCCTACCTCGGTGAAATATGTGCAGCTTCTAGGGCGAAGCCAAGGCCATCTTTAAAGCACAATGTTTCTATTCTATTCTCTCTTCATGGTTTACAGGCCTGGTCCCAGTTCCAGGTCAGACCGAGCCACCTTCAAAGTTCAGTGTGGTAGATTAGCTGGATTAGGGGGCCTCTGAAAGGCCCCACGCTGCTATGGAGGAAGACCCGAGACGAAGAGGGCTATAAGTGACATGTATGCTGTTACCTGCTACACAGTGCATTGGCAGTGACCTGCTCCTGGTTTGCACAGCATGAAAACATGAGAAAAAAAAATGTACAGCTGGTTCCTACACAGAACCCCCCCCATGCTAGAAGACATATTTAAGGGGGAAAGGAGTCGCGGCCACCATGAAGTAGCAACTATACAAAGAAAAAGACAGAAAGCCATCCCTCCGTTGCCATCTTCCATACATCATTTACTCTTTGTCTCTATCTTTTTATTTTCCACAGTGCTATCCAATAGAGGCCCTTGAGAAATTCATTCTCTTGGCCTGGCACCCAGCATCACAAAAACCCTCTCTTGCTCCCTTTGTCCCATGCGGACCCACCAGAATCAGGACTGTGCCCCACTTTTGGGTCCTCAGCCCCGGACCTGCCCTGTGGCATTCCCTAGCCAGGGCACCCCCAGCAGATGGGCCGTTCCCCCATACAATCCTTCAGTACAGCAGCTTCAGGCTGAATGCAGACCCTTTTGTCATTCAACCCTTCATTTTCTTTCAGATGTTTCCTAACAAACAGCAGAATAAAATAAAGAGGGAACTTTTTTTTTTTCCCACAACAAAAGCAAATAGACCAAAACTTTCCCAGCCTGTAAAACAATGCCAGAGTCGGCTGTGGGAGGGTGAGGCTGGGGGCAAGAAAAAGAAGCTGGCACTTTGCTATCTTACCTATATAAATACAATGTGTGTGTGTGTGTGTGTGTGTGTGTGTGTGTTTGTCACACTGTATCTGTTCATACACCCTCCAATATGAGAAAAAAAGTGCGAACACAAGAAAACTAAAATGATCGTGTTTAATAAATTTAAATCCAGCCGTTCCGAACACACACAAAAAACAAACACCCTGCGATCACACCTTAAAAACTGTATGAAAAACAAAGTGAAAACAACATGAAAAATCAGTTTCACTTACATTCTATTCAGATGTGCCAGCGGTGTTAGCCACCACACATAAATTTCCACCAGGGTTGGCATTTAGGCACTTTCTATTTCCATATGTATAGGCTTGCCTCTGCTAATTATGCTAATCATGGGCAGTGTTGGCCACTGTGAAAAATAGTCACATTAGACACTCCACTGACCGCTAATACTGCTTAATGTGTGGTTGAAACATACATTCATCCCTGCCTGAAAGGCAAAATTTTTCCACGTTGCTGGTCTCATTCAGACGAGAAATGAATTTATTGAGCCCAGGAACCATTTTCTTTTTCTCCCTCCCAAGTACCAAGAAAATGTTCAGTCTCTGTCTCCCTTTACTTTTTTATACTTTCATGGCGTGAAGACAGAAGCAAATGGTGCAAACCCTAAGGTGACTGGTGTCGCTTTATTTCACTCCGACCAAAGACAAAGGTTGCTCTTCAGCACGGTAAAGAAAGGGTGCCACACTATATTGATTGAGTTTTTCACTATCCCGCTTTTCGGCCGCATTGCAGCCTTTTCAGGATATTGCATTCAATGTTGCAAAGAGTCCGACAGTACAGTGCCCTTTTTATAAAAGCCTTGGCACCAAAATAACTGCATAAAGGTATGTCATCACTGTACGTGTGATGAATATTTTTCTTATTTTTTAAAACTGTAAAATAAGACAGGCAGAGAACAGCCTGTGTGTTTCCTGTATATTGGAAGCAAAAGCCATGTGTCTGTAACATGCACATGTAGCTATAGCTGCTCAATGTGTGTTTATTTATTGGAGGGTGGTCTGTTGAAGAGTGTGTGTGTTGGGTGAAGGGGGTCGCTGAGAAAGGAGACGGAATGAGGGGGACTTGGACTGAAGGATGGAGGTAAAGGGGGCGGGGGCGGGGGGGAATAAACATTTAGAAGTGACCCAGGTTGACTCTGCTCTTGTTTGTTCTCTCTACCAGTGAGGTCCCGGGCCCTGAGCGCTGGGAGTTTATTTATCTAGCTGGGGCACCACCGCGCACTATTCACCTCCAATAATGCCTCATAGAGCTCCCTTTCTGTGTCTGAACTGGGGCGCTGTGTGCGCTCCGATGAATTATAGCATTTACCTGCTGTGGGCGCTCTGAGGGTTGTTTAGAGAAACTGCTCCAAACATCCAAATGCCCACGTGTGCATTCCCTCATTTGCGCAAACTCGGGGGGCTGTTTTCTCTCAGCCCCGACTCTTTCGGCGCCTTTTGATCAAACTGATTCTGGGTCTCCTGGTATCTGCAAAATGATCTTGTCTAGTTTCATCCCCAGCTGGCGAAGATAGAACATCAGTGTCTATGTATTCACGCCATGTGGACTGTGCACGTGTAGATCTTTACTTTCCTATCCACTTTCTACCTGGCCCTCTTTATGGGACATGTGGTCCGCCTGCTAACTGGATAGGACCTGTCTCACTGCTCTTATCTTTGGACAGCTTGAGTCTGTCATGCTTCACCCAAACTCTGCCACAAAGGATGAGTTTAGTTAATGTAGGAGTAAACACCACCACTCTCACATGGAGGCCATTTCTTTCCTTTCTTTGTCAAACAAGCCTTTCAAGTAGAAAAGCTTGTTTACCATTTAATACGTGACTAAGAACAATTATTGGAACACAATTATTGCAACAAACCCCCCCCCCTCTAGTTTCACATATTTTAATCACGCTTAAGCAATCAGCTCCTCTCTCATGAAACAACAGCCCCCCGCAGGCGGTTGTGGTGAGAGAAAGACACGCATGAGACAGTCTCACATTTGAAGTTTGTTCAAGTGACTCGAGCAAAAAAAAAAGGGGGAAAAAAGTGTCAGCGAGCCATAAACCTTCCACCCTGTTCCTGCTCCAACCCCCACTGCCTCCTGTCATCCTTCTCCTCTTCCTGTGCTCCTTTTTACGAGCTGTCTCTCCTCTGCTCGTGGACAATGCAGACGGGCTCGCACGTCGCACGCGGCTCAAACTAACATTCACACTCTCCCAGGTGGCCGGCGGGTACAGTTAGAAACACTCTATGTATATGTTTCAGACACATTTAAATGATCTACTCCACATTAAAGATTGTAGTAAGAGATTCTCTCTTGTTTTCCCTTCACTGGCTGCCAGCATTTGCTTCACTTTCCAAAATAAGAAAAGAGCTGTACTCTGTGATACAACAGCTTGCAACACAAGATGTGCGCGAGTAGTTTGAGGCATCTTGATGGGTGATGTGCGTCTCAGATTCTCCGAGGTGACTGAGCAGTAAGCCCCCCAAAAAAACGTCCCATAATCCCCCCGACAGACTAAACACCCTGATGCTGTGGCTTTTATTCTTACCTACGCAGGTGTGAGGACTGACGGCACGATTAACCCTTTTACTTTTCAATCGCGTGTCCTCCTTTGTGACGCACACGTTTCCAGACGAGTTTCCTCAGTGCAGACAAAGATGATATTGAATAGAGGCCGGAGGAATGTATAGGTAGGGTAGAAATAAGCTTGGGAATGCAGGTAGGCATTTCGCAAAAAAACTCCACCTCCCGTTCCATCTCTCTCTCTCTCTCTCTCTCTGTGAGTCTACTCTTTCTAGACAGACTGTGCTGCCGTGCCCGACTTCACAGTGTTTTGGTCCTGTAGGAAGGAGGAAGCAATTAAAAAAGCCCTGGTGGCCTGACTTCACAGAGCAGGCAGGCAGGCAGACAGACAGGTAGAAATATAAACAGACACACACACACAAAGCACAGGCGGACTCACACGGGGCACGCAAGTCAGGAAATTCCGGCGGGCAGACCGGCACGCTGTACACATTGAGGGTGGCGACGATGACAAGTGTGTGTGTGTTTGTGTATGTGGGAATACTGAGGGGCCAGCGGCATCAAGTATGGATGTATGATGGGAAGCATATGGCCCTCACAAACACACACACACACGCACACGCACAGCTTTCACCAAGCTGTTAGAGTGTTAACACACAAGGTGTCAATTCACAGCTAATTTATCATGAACAATTCGGGACATATGCTTTGTTTATACTGCAGTTTGGAAGAGCTGTTTGGTGAGCTTCAAATTTTGAGATACGATCAGGGTGACTTACGGGTTTACATTCCATTACACGAGACATTTCTTTATAGGTTGAAATATATATATACACCCACAAATTATCCAATAAAACTCAAGTATGGTAGAACGCCTCTTCATCTGAAATCAGACGTCTTATCAGCTGGCACATCATTCCTCCCGCTTGTGTTCTGGCTTCTGTGCAATGGTGTATGTGTGTGTGTGTGTGTGTGTGTGTGTGTGTGTGTGTGTGTGTGTGAGAGAGAGAGACAGAGGGAGAACTAACCTCTCCTTGTTACTGAACCACTTTACTCTCCATTGAGGCCCTAGCAGCTTTGTCAATGGGCTATTGGTGGAAACAAGGCAGGCAGAAACTTTAGAAACATGGCCACAGCCTCTTAAAGGCACAGCATTCCCTTTCAGGCCCCCGGTTCAACTCGTTCAGTCCCGCAGCAAAACAACTGGCACACAAACACCTAAACATCTCCTTTTAAGAGACGACTACGCCAATTAGCTCAAGCCGTAATCCCAAACCTTTACACTAACCAGAATGAAACCAAAGAAAGAGGAGCCTGTGGAAATGTTTTACTCTTGTTCCTCGTTTTTGTTTTTGTTTTGTTTTTTGCAGTAAATTCATGGTCTTCTTTCCAAACCTAAAGCTGAAAATTTCAGCAACAACATTAATAGATTGTGCCGGTAATCAATTATTTAAAGTCTCGTGCAAGCGAAGCGCTTCTCCTGACACCGGCAGGGTGTGATTCCTCCCACGCCTCCGCTCGGCTCCTGCGGGAGCCGCCTGTCCCTGTCCTCCAGTGACATGGTGGGCTTAAAATCCCTATAGCGTCTGTTTGTATTCACCAACTGCTGTGGCGCTTTTAGAGCGTGCAAAACAGGTGGGTAAACTTCAGCTGCATTCACTTATATTTTTTCTTCTTGTGAGGAGGAGGGAAGGAGGGAAGGAGGGAGGGAGGGAGGGAGGGAGGGGGTTGAGGGAGGTGGTGCCTGCCTGCTTGCCTGCCTGCTTGCCTCTTGTTGAATGGAATCCAAGAATAGTTAGGGACCACACAGGGAGCTGAGGGGGGGAGGGGTCAGAGCCCTCAAAGATGGCTAACCATTCACACAGTCCATCTGCTGCGGGGATCAGCCCCGGCACTGAAAGCCTGGGGGTTTAAAAGGAATTTGGCCAGTGTGAAAAACCAAATAAAGCTGCTTCTGCCCCCGAAAACGCGCAGATAATTTAAACCTTAAAATTTCACCCGCGAGAGGGTAGAAGACAGCAGCGTCCCACGAAGAGGGGAAGAGCAAAGAATCACAGGCTTCGCCATGAGGGAAGCACAAGATATTGTGTCTGTACGTGACACTGGAATGCAGCCGTGTCAGAGATGTGTTTGGGTTTCTCAGGTTAACTGTGTGGCTTATTAAAAAAGACGAACAGACAAGAACAAACAACGCCGGGCTTCAAGAATATATAACAATCCTTTAGGGGGACACACAGAAGACACGATCTATACTCCTGACAATTTGATCTGCTGATAGTGTGTTTACGAGGCATATTGATTTTATTGAGTTATGAGATGTGATGTTTGTAATGGTCCCTCTCAACCAGAAATACACTGACAACAACTCTGGTCAGACTCGACCTCGTCTGTGAAGATTCATCCTGGTCACGGTATTTCTAAGCGCAACTGGATTTGCTCAAGGTTCTCCACGAGGTCGCTGCTTCAGTCAGGATCTCAGGCAGACAAGCAGTCGGTCGGTCAGACACTGAACACCTAGTGCCGAGGTGACACAATCATCGCCAACTTCCCACCAGCCTCTATTTTCATTCAAACTAGTTTCAAGGGTACAAAAATGTCACGCTCGTCAAAATGCACAAAATAACCTGAGCTGGGTGAAAAGGTCAGCAAATCCAGCTACGGGCCAGAGACTGACCTCACAGAATGACGGTCAACCCGAAGGATGCACTTTGCACTTGAGTGAGCACCCCATTGGCCCAACTCACGGCACCAGACTCCCGGCGCAAAACGCACACACAGCAAGCACTCGTTCACACCAACACACATCGCACAGGGGCAACACAGGCTGTATGAGAGGAGAGATCTCTTTCACTCACCTTCCACCCATAGCTGCTCGATGTCTGTCTCGATGGCTGCGACTCGGAGCCCCACGGACAGAGCCCCGAACACTAAGAGTCCAATAAAGAGGACCTTCCCACAGTGCCTCTGGATGTGGCAGCCCAGAGAGAACAGGAGGGCCTGGAACCTCGCCCGGATCCACAGAGGAGCTTTCTGACCTACCGCCTTACCCTGATGAGGAGAAGGAGGGAGGGCGATACAAAAAGACAGTGTTATTGTTATGTTATCCTTCCAAAAATAATGTATCATCACACTGTTGTGCACAATGCGACGAATTCATAGCTCACATCCCTGTCATTGTCTGTGGTGTGACGCTTTTAGGAAAGCGAACACTTATATCCGAAACATTGGATGAAACATGCCTATGTTTTCACGGATATATATATATATATATTTTAAAATATTTTTAACGTTGTCAAATGAAGTTGCAAACTAGCTAAGCACAGATTTGACTGCCAATGTTCTCCTGTCCTGTGTGTGCGACCAGACTCCAGCTAAATGCAGCCGATCTCAGTACAGACTCCAGGACCGGATCTACCATGACAACAGGATCCAAAACTACACACTTATGATTGTGACAGTAATTTGAACTAGTATTCATTCAATTTGGGAAACTAGAGTTCCTCGTGTCTTCAGAGAGTCCAGAGGAACAAGCTATGAAAAAAACATGAGCAAACTGTGATAATAGGAAAAAGGGAAAGGAGAGATAAAGCCCGTTATTAAATATCAGATTTTAGTTTGAAGCTTTCAGGAACAGCACTGTACAAGGTGGCACTTTATACTTCACGCCTTGTAAAAAATATGATCTTTTGTGAGTTTGTAGGACAAAGTTATTACAGTGTGTGCACTGCTGTTCTGTAAGTAAAAGCCTTGTTCATTCGCGACTTGAAACTAGATTATACCAACAACAACAAAAACAACATTTGCGTCCCTGCAATAATCTTCAGTAAAGACCTTTCCCCCCCGATAGTTTCCCAAATAACTGTCAGAATATCTGCTCGGTGCCTTGTGCCGCTGCCGCGGGACGCGCAGACACCGGTGTTGTGGTTTCTCTCTCAGCACTGCTGAAACACGTCCAAGCATCCGGGCGGTCCAGAGATGCTTTGTCAGATCAAACTCAATCAGTGAATTCCTCTACAGGACCCACCACATTTCCAAACAGACCCCGGGCCAGTGCGCCCTCCGCTGCGTGCGCAAAGCCAAAAAGACGCACAAGCGCGACCGTGGGGACGTGGGAACAGACCCCGGCTGCCCCGCGGTGGCTCTGACATTACGCACACGGAGAAGTGCACATGGAGCCCGGTGCGCATTGGAACGAGGAGCAAAGTGAACTTTTTCAGACGAATATGACAGTTATAGTTTACTTGTTATCACTCAACTCCAGGAGGTTCCCAAACTGTCACGCGCGAGCTCGAGCCTCATAAACGTTTCGTGGTTTTTCTTGCTATATACAACAATTTATCCACATTTTCCCTAAAATGACAAACGTGAAACTAAAACCAACTCCCGATCTCGCTGCTGTCGTCGCCCCCCTCCGGGACCCCAGTTCGGGAGCTGCCTCTCCAGCCTGTACCCCACATCCCCACATGCGCCCTCGGCTCGCGATTAGATAACGGCTGAAATCAGAGGCTGAGTTTTGAAAAGGGGAAAACAACAACAACAACAACAACAACACACGTTTCATTCACAAGTGCCGAGGGGCACGGAAGCTGCCGTTCGCAGCCGGATCACCTTTGAGATCTGTTTAAGTGCGAAAGCGGCGTGGCAGTAGCTGGGTCTCCGGAGCAGGTCGGGGCGGTCCGCGGGCGGCCGGGAGCGCGTATAACTCGGGGGTAAATCTCCAAAGACGCCGGCCCCCGGGGCCCCGTGGTCCGAGGCCATGGTCCGAAGAGGCTGAGCGGGGCGCGAAGCGGAGCGGCGGCGGAGAGTCGGTGCGAGTTCAGAAAAGGCGACAATAATCCAACATAGGCGAGGAGCGCGTCCAGCGGCGCCGGCGGCACGTTGGGAGAACGTCTTCTACTCTTCCCGGGAGCCAAACAAGTCTCGAAACTCCATCCCAACATTATGCGCCGAAATCCGTATAGATCCCTCAGTCTTCATTCGTCCCGACAGTTTGTGAAACGACGTCTCAGCGCGGAGTTGTGGTGCTGGTAGTAGTAGTAGTAGTAGTAGTAGTAGTAGTAGTAGTAGTAGTAGTAGTAGTAGTAGTAGTAGCCGCCTGTGTCCGAGCCGTCCGTGTCAAGTCTAACTCCGATCCTGTAGCGGCAACATTTGGAGAAGTTCGCCTCTCGGCAAATCCTGAAAAGGGAGGTTTGATGGAAAAGTGCTCCGGCTCCCATTGGCCAAGGAAGAGGCAAATTACTTTGCAAACATCGCCTATTATTAGCTGCTAAGCAACAGCTCACCAAAGTGGAGAGAGAGGGGGGACCACCCAGGCTGCTGCTGCCTGGGCTGGAGGGGAGGGGAGGAGGAGGAGGGAGGAGGAGGAGGGAGGGGGGGGGACTCTTTCAATAAACTCTGCACAGCCGCGCGCGCACGCGGACGCACGCGCGCACGCGCCTCGCCGAACATCGCTCGCCCCGGAGCCTCCAGTTTGCGAGGAGGCGGTCGCACATGCTCCTCTGTTGACATCGCGGCGGCGACCGGCACGCACACGGTGTTCCGCCCTGCTGCGTCCAGTCGGCGGGAGGAAGACGTGACGCGCACTTCGTTCGGCTCTTTGGTGAAGAATGGAACCACGGTTCACTGTTTTGTCCTCTGTGTTTTTCCGATGTATGGGAGCATTACAGATCGCTCAACACGCTTCACATCCCTTCGGGCCTCCCCGTGACGTTTTGGTGCCACACATTTGTTTCAGAAAGATCAAGATTAAAAAAAATAAAAAATCTTTGCAGTGAGTGCAGTTTGTTACAAGCAGCGGTGGCAAGTGTGTGTGTGTGTGTGTGTGTGTGTTGTGTGTGCCTATGGGTTTTAGCACCAACAGCTGTAACGTCACCTCTAGTGGCCAAAAGCTTTCTTAAAGTAGGCTGACAGGTTTTCTCACACCTTAGAAAATATCACCCCTGTTCCCCATAAATTAAACCATTCAAATATCATAGGCATTAATTCCCCTGCATGTGCATCTTTTTTTGTTGTCAACACCTCAAAGCTACCCCCCCCCCCCCCCCCATCGGTGCAGTGTGACACCCTTATCTCTGTGTGGGGACTATTTGGAACCCTTCCATGTCTTGCCATGCATGATTTCATGAGTTCAGAGAACAGTTCACCCAAGAACTTACGCCTGAGAAAGAAAGAAAGAAAGAAAGAAAGAAAGAAAGAGGGTGTTAAGACCAGATTCTTTCCTAATCACTAAAAAAAAAAAAGGAGGTAAGGAGTGTCTTGGTGGTTTGCTAATGTATAAGACCCCATTGGCCCAACTCATGACATAATGGGGATGAGGGACAAACATTTTATGAGATTACACAGTCATTTGTCGCCTAAACTGCAACCTGTGCTGCTGCTGCTGCTGCGTGGGACATTTGTCAGGTGTCCAGGCCCAATTCAGGTCTCTGTGTGAGACTGTAAAACAATCTGAAGCTGAGGGTTCGGCTCTTTAGGTGTTGGTGCTTCAGGCAGTTACAGTGAAGGTGCACGTTCAAACAATGTCACAGCTTCCTGCTGAGCAGTCGCGTCCATCATCACTGTTTACACGACACGTAGACGAAGAACAACAGATGGCCTTTTCATATTGTCGCATACGACGTATAAGATGATTTTTGTGTCTTATTTCATGTGTAACAATTATAGTTACAAGAAAGGAAGTAGACATTTTAAAATACTTTAATGATGGTCCTGTACAGTGAAATTAAATCAGATTTTCCGAAGCTGTGTTTCTGACATAAATTTTTTTTTTTAAAACACATAAAAATAATTTGGGGACAATTTAAAGAAGAAACTAACTTTTTAGAATCAAGTAACCATTTGGTTTAAAATGTCAGAACAAAGTGGAAGAGGGTAACAAAGTGGAAGAGGGTTAAGGTGTGTTCTTCAAATGTTTTGTCCATCAACATAAGGATTTTGGTGTTTTTGCTTCAAAAATGACTTAATAAACCATCAACAGATTATCCAAGTAGTCGTTGACTTTCTCTTAACTGACTAATCAATGAAGGATTTCAACTCTAATCAATAATGTGTTTATAGACAGACCAAGGTGAGGTCTCCCGTAGGGATTTTAGAGCAAAGATTCACATTTTCAACTTTTTCACCAGCAATATAATTAATACCTTAGATAATAATAACTTGGACCAAATGTTTCCTGATGACGGCGTGTACATTTTGCTTTGCATCTTTGTCTTGTGCAGGAATTCATCTATTATTTGTCAGACTATTAGGTACAGTACCAATCACAAGAGTGAATTTAGTATAAAAGATTAATATTATTACGTTTGAATTGACAGCAGTCAGTGTCAGGCTGACACGTGAAGCCTTTTCTTTCCAGATACAACAATACTGAACCTAAGATGGCCACAGCATTACTATCAATATCAAAGCAAATCAAAATTATATCAATACCAATAACAAAATCAGTCTCATTAATGGGTTAGGGTGGCTAAATTCTCAATCTTTCTCAAAGGTTGGGTCCATGAATAAATTTGATCTATCATCTATCAAGACATTTTGATCCTTTTGACTGATCCTTTGTGGAACTGAGCCGAGAAACCTTTTGTGTTAAAATTCACTTAAAGAGATTTGTTTTTAATTTTTAATTTGATAAATCTGTGGTTGAGCAAGGTTTCTGCAGGTACACTATGATCATCTTTTTTGATATAACAGGGCGTATCCACAGCCTGCTTCAGTCTATCTTCTGATTTAAGGGACACGTAGGATCACAGGACACTGTTGTTGAGCGGACCACCTGTCAGTCGCTCTCTACAGACGCTCAGTGATACACCTTCATACAGTATATACTTACTCATCCATCTGTCCAAGTGAGGGCCACCATGGGCTCGTGTTTCCAGGGTGGCACTGGCCGGGCCGCATTTCCACTCGGCTGGAACTGGGTATGGTTTGCCTGGACTGGGTTGGGTCGGGTTGAGCGGTGGAGGGAAACAGGCAGCTGGAAATGGGAGCTAACGTGGAATGTGAGGAATTGGGCTGTGTGGTAGGGGGCCCCCTCAAGCCTAACAAACTCAGGGAGGTCCGAGGCCTGGTCTGGAGGCCTTGGATAAATAAACCGTCTGAGATGACCATGCGCTGTGCAGATATCTGCCATCACACCGCCCTGGCTTTCAAACACAAATTGCCCGAGCCCTCGCTCCCTCCTTCCCCTCTCCATCTCCTGTGTCCCATGTGGTCTCTCTCTCTCTCCAGCCATCCCGTCCTCCCTCCATCTTCACCCTTGTTCCGTCTTCTCCACGTTGAGCTCCTCTGCACTTATTTTTATTTCTGATTTTCTCCTTAACACCTTCATCTTTGCCCCCGTTTCAGCTGCTACTAAACTTTTGCTCTTCCTCTTGACTCCCCCCCCCCCCCCCTCTCCATTCCTCCATTTCATCTCTCCCCAGTGACTCCATCCATCCAACCGTTCATCCATGCATGCATGGCTGCCTGTCCGTCCCAGGTTCTGTATGTGCTATAGGCAGAGCCACGGAACCGCTCTGGCACTCAGCCGTCTCACAACAGCCGAGACTCCCGGGGTTCAGGCACAGAAACTGTTTATTTATCAAAGCGAGAGATTGTGAGACTGCTCACTACTGCGTTTTCTTCTCTTTCTCCCATAAGGAACAAGTAAAGAGTGAGACGAGGAAAAGAGATCAAACTGTGAAAAATGGTTAAATGTGGTTGTTGTTTTTTTTACTGGAGCAACTTTGATGGTCGTGATCATTTAGGACACATGGAGTAGAGGTGACGTCAAAAAATCGAATTAAACCATGAAAGACATAATGTGCCATTTAACTTTGCTGTGCAACTGGGGACATTGAAGATGCTAGAGGGCGTGGGGGGGAAGTAAATAGAATAGAAAAGAAGAAAAGATCATAGACTAAATGAGTTTTGTTCTTGTGCAGGAGCCATCTTTTGAGAAGAAAAAGCATTATTTTTGACAGAAATTGTGAAAAGTGCAGCATAAACGTAAATGTAACAAGATGCTAAACTTGTAACTGGACATTTAAGAGTACTCTGATTTGTTCTGTAGACAAATCAGAGTACTCTTAAAGAATTTACTGTGTCCGTGTGATGTGGCAGTCGTCACTTGTTGCTTAGCATAAGAAGTGATGTAAAAACCAAACATAACAAGAACATCATAATATCAGATGTACTTATCTTTTGAAGTGTTCTCTGCTCTCATTATCCATTTCTTGATAGACAACACCAGGCCTGGATGGAGCATATGATTATAGAAACAACTTTTAGTTTGTTTTAGATCAAGAAAAGAATCTTGAGATCCCGTGAATATGTCAGGATGCATTTAAGCATCTCAAATATGACAAAAAACACTGAAGCTTGAAGATCTAAAATAATAAGGAACATTTCTAATAATCCCATAATGCAAAACAACATGCAGAGCATCACATCTAGCTCTTGAGAGAGACAATAACAAAAAAAAAAAATAAGAGAGAGAACAAATCACAAACACATTCCGGGTGGACTCTAATCCAAATGAACAAATCATCTTCATGATAAGCAAACTGAGTTTTTTGGCCATGGGCTGACGGGCTAGAAAAATAAAGCTGTTGAAAAAATAAATAAAGAGCAACTTTTGGTGATGAAAAAAGAAAAGAAAACATAAACCAAAGTGTGAATTCAAACAAAGCCTTTGTACTTTTTCAGGCATAAAAAAAATGTTGGGAAAAGCCATTTACAAGTCTGTAATTGCACACGTTTCCAAGATATCGGTGAAAAGGCTGCGAGTTGCCCGGTAGCGGAGTGAGACATTGAGCACCTCTGTCAGTCTCAGAGGAGAGTCGGAGCTGCCACCCACAGTCTCACACAAGATTAATTATGATAATGCATTTCTTTAGCCCTTTGTCACCGTAATGAATGGTTGCCTTTCTGGGGAAAACACACACAAAACACAGAGAGAGACAGAGAAACACACTTTTCTTTAAGTCTTTGTTTGTGTGGTTGTTACAGAGGTATTGTCGGACGCAGCTTGCAGGTGGTAATGCAAACTCAGACCTGTAGCTTTAAAGAAGACGCTGTGTGTGTGTGTGTGTGTGTGTGTGTGTGCGTGCATGTGCATATATTTGTGAGCAAATATGGCTGAAATTGTATGAACCTCTACACAATTGTGATTGGTTACAAATGACGAAGAAGCTTAACAGTAAAGCTCCCATCTAGAGATGCAGCTGTCCCCTTACATCCAGATATCACATTTGGAGACGCAGGTTAGAGCTGCGGTAGGAAAACAGAGAAACGGTCAGAAAGTCGGTGTGAAATTGGAGAGAACAAAGTGACCTGAGCTGGAGGTGATTGTTTATTTTTAATGATTTGCATTAGCCGAGGCGTTTCGTAGTTACAGCTCTGGACGTCGTAAACATTGTAATGAATTCGATTAGAAAGACAGGGGTCACCTGAGGGCGTAAAAGCAGGTCAGGCTTTTGCTTCTTCCTGTGATTTTATTGCAAAAGCGATTTTAAGATGCGATCCCCAATCAACCACCCAGTCAATGTTTAGGTAATTAGCTGGGGGGCCTCCACAGTGACAGACAGGAATATCTAGCTGTGTGTGTGTGTGTGTGTGTGTGTGTGTGGCATGTCACAGAGGTTGTTATCCCATACATGGGATCTGTGTCTCCATTCTTTGTTGGCCAAGCAACACAAGCAACTGCTGTATCTCTGAAGCTTGTAAAAAGGGTGTTTGGGTGTGTATGTATTCAGACGTTTAAGTTAGTGATGGGGTGGTGTGTGTGTGTGTGTGTGTGTGTGTGTGTGTGTGTGTGTGTGTGTGTGTTTGGGGGTGGTGGTGAAGGAAATTCATTTGTGGCCGTAGAACACAGAAGACAAATTGAGGAAGTGTTGTGCTAATGTGTAGGGGTCAGCAGCAAACACACACAGGTTTCTGACTGCCACTTGGGTGGCCTGCTCGGTCTCGCTCCCTCTCTCGCTCACCCACGATCAGCCCTGAAGCCATGAAGCCACCCAGCTACTCAGCCAACCCCCCAACCCAGAGCCGAGACTCCCCCTCACCTCTCTGTGCATCTGTGCGTGAGTCTGTCTCGTACATGTGTCTCCACCATCCACCCCCGGGCATCTATCCGGGACTATATGGTTCTTTACTTTTCATCATCAACTGTTTTTTTCCCGCACAGAATATCTCAGAAACATGAGGTGTCCACATTTAAGGTTGCTTGTTTCATTATTGAAAAAAAAAAAAAAAAAAAAAGAAGCAAGGGGGACACCAGCCAACCTCTGTGGTTGCAAATTTTCTGCTCATAAAGCGTGTCGTTAGGTTCTCAGTCCACGTCTCACGTCATAAATCAGACGTTAAGGAAGGTCAAACACTTCCTCCCCAATTTTATCAAACCTTCTCCCTGTAATCCACAGACTTTACTTTGGACAATCTTCACTGCAATGTCTTCTACAGTAGGGGTTATTAAAAAAAATAATTAAAAAAATAAAAACTGTAGCCAGTCGGACACTTGGATCTCAGGATTGTCCAGAATAACTGGAACATTTGTTTCATCAAAAAAGTAATTTTTCAATCCTTCATGCAACAAAAAGCAAAATTCCATTCACCTCTATAACTTTCAGGCATTGGAAGAGGTGGATATCTCAAAACAGTGGTCAACAAATCCAGATTCTTCGTCGGAAATACGTTGGACAATATGCTATTTGTGATGTGGGTGAACAACTATCTGATTTTATTTACATAACTGTGTTTTGAAGGCACAAGCTGGACATGAGACAACGTCATGGTAACATGTCCAGAACATGCTGCATTTATCTTGACTAAAAGCATCAGCATGTTGACAAAGAAAAAAAAACTAGAAAAAACAAAGTGATGGGAACAAGCCTCTCACTCTGCAGACCCGTCAACTCATTTGACATTGATGTCCTAAATAATGTTTTCATGATTCCCTCTGCACACATTTCACACACGGACAAAGCAGTGACACTAACCCGGAGGCACAGAAATGCACTTCAGACACTGAGTAAGTTGAATCAAAATCTTCAGTTCATATGGAAAAAACTTCTCCATTTATTAATAAGTTGGATTTTAGACCCTTTAAAACAAATCTTCCGGGGGCAAACGTGGCATCAGCCAAAACGGTAACCCGTGATCATTTGAGCACAGGGACGTCCTGTCATCGACCGAGCAACTTCTCCGGTGTGAGGTACATTTGTTTAGGAAGTGTAATTAGATGAAAATCTTCTGTAGTGAGGTCAGAAAATTCCACAAGGCGACAAAACCAAAGACCAACAGTCTGATATATGATCTGTGGCTTGACATGCGATCTCCAGATCTGCAGAGCAAACATGCACATTTCTGTGCCCATGTGTGCACACACATGCGCACAGACACACACACACACACACACAGACACACACACACACATGCATGAATGCATTACCTCACAGCACTGATTAGTTTGTGTGACAGAGGATTAACAGCAGTCACATACACACGCACACACTCACTCACGCACACACACACACACACACACAGGTAGATCCGCATGCACACATGCACGCACGCACGCACGCACACACAGCAGCAAACAGACATATGTTCTGGAGGGCGGGCTCAGCCATGGTGGCGTTGTATTGAGGGGACTCTGGGGTCTTTGTATAAATATACAAACCTCTACCCAAACACACCCTGCTGCCAGATCTCATCATGTGGTTGGAAGAGAGGTCAGAGAGTGAGACCGCGAAAAAAAGGTTAACATAGCCAAGACAAAGAGCGCGGACACAGGGAACCTTAACTGTGGGGTTTTTAAAAATGTATTTTAGCTCAAAACTCAAGTGAGAAACTTAGTCTTTCGCCTTCACATGTAGTCAACCTCGAGGGGAGAGGAAACGGCTGCAACAGGTTCCAATCCAGAGATGAATAAGTGTCAAATTACATAGACATGGCAAATAGTGACTCCGATCTTTGTCTACTTTATGATTCATGATAGTGAAAAGACAAAAAAAAGAGTTAATTTCAGATGTAGTATTCAAACGGAAGACAAAGGGTAGTAATATTCACAGTTTTTTTTTTCCACAAAAAAATCTGAATTCAGTTTGTGACTGAAATCTTAAGTATGTGACAGGAGTTGCTCACAGTAAACACAGATGATACAAGGTATAGAAAAGAAAGTATTTCAGTCGGTGGGCTAAAGTCACGTCTACAGTCAACACAGTGGGAAGTAAATTCTGAGGCGGAACCTAAAAAGACATTATTTCCTGTATCTTGAATCCTGTAGCTATGAGATGAAATCTGTACCCAAACATACTCATACACAGAACAAATATAACTAACAAAAAATATATATTTCATATGCGCATAGTCACCCGTCAATCAACCTGGGACTTTGAAATGACGCTGTCAAGGATTTTATCAAGAGCTTTCTGGAGCCATCTCCAGAAAGCTTTATTCTAATTATGCACACTGTGAACAGAACCTCTAATTAGCGCATTGCAATGTGGAGGAAAAGTCTACAACCACATCCACATCAACATGTGTAACACGCAACCATGTCTGATTTGATTTAGAAAGACCAAAATACCAAATAATAATTTTTAAAAAAAGAATTGAAAAAGAATTAAATTTGGCAGAGGCTGAGATATTCCCTCATTTCCCACAATGCACCTTGATACCACAAGCTTTCTGTAGTGTGAACACTTTGTCAAAGTCATCAACAGAGCTGTATTTTGTCTTTAACATTGACAGTAATAACGGACCAGCGATACGGTAATCAAAAAAATATAAATCGTAGATGAAAGCCACGTGATTGTAATCTTTCATAAAAATGTCAGTTTGACAAGACAAACAAGCAGACGATATTTAAAGTACGCTGGAGATGGAAGACAACATAATCTCTCCTTTTTCTTCCCTACGGAGCAATATCACAGAATCAGGCCACAAGAGACGAGTCTGAATGAGTCGTGCACGGCCACAGACACAATGGGAACCAGAGGACAGTATAGATCACAGACACACGTGCACAAGGAGCACCCCGAACACACATCTCTGGCCTCATCTCCTTCCTTCTTCACTAAGGAACTTCAACCCTGTAATTTAAGAAATGCTATGCCGAAAGAATGCAATAAATCTTGTGACAGCAAAAGGGAAAGAAGAGGGGGAAAAAAGAGAGAAGGGAGTCAGGCGCGAGTCAGCCTCTTCCTCCTCTGTGTTCGTGTGTGAGGGTGGGGTGTCTGTGTTAACTGATACAGGATCAAGCTGGGTGGTCCGGGGCCTACACATACACCATTTCTGTGTACAAATAAACTTAACCCCCGCGCCATTGTGGTCACCCCCTCCCACCGCTTCATCTCTACATCTCTGGTCTACACAGCTGCACGGCGCGCACATGTAAACACCCATGCACATTCAAACATGGACGAGCTTGCGCTCCTCCTTTAAATCAGGGGGAAAAAATAGAGTCCTGCAATTAGGAGACGGTGACGATCGGATCGTAACCAGTGTGGTGAAACAATGACAAAGATCAGAATGAGACGAAAGGAAGAAAAAAAACCCCACAAACAACCTGAGTCATGGGTTTAAGCAGACCTGTTTTATTTGGACACAATGTACAAAAAAGGCCTAGTGGTGGAGGAGAGTGTGGAACAGTCAAAGCAGCTCAATCCATGCTTCTGATTGGTCAGTCAGCCCATTCATTAGTTGGCCCTCCACGCTTTGCTGGTCTCCGATTGGTTAACGACGTCGCTCCCTCGCTAAGCTAGATCTCCATCAGCTGGTCCGTTCCAACGATGACTTCGTTATTCCTTTCAGCTGAACAAGAGAAAGAAAAAATGGATACACGGACAGAAAATGTGTTCTATAATAACTCATTTTTTAAAGGGAGGTATAATAATGTTATGTGAAAATTCAGCTTGGGCCTTTTTGTGTTCTGAATTTAACTCAAAGATTTATTTTTATAGTTCTCTGGAGAGATGAAAAGCTGTAACATGCTCCATAAGGATATTGTGGACTCTACTCTGTCTGTCTTGGCCCAACAAGATATTGCATAATTTCCTGTGTGACTACACATGAGCCAATTTCAAAATTGTAAAGGGTGAAAGACCCTGTTTGTGGTTATAACATATCACAGTAAATTAATTAAACACATCATGAGGCGACACTGTGCTATTGCTACTGTGCTATTCAATTAATATAACAAATCTGTTGATCATTGGCTGCAAAGCTGACTAAAGGAAGTCTGACCTCACTCAAATAAGAAATGGCATTTCCAGCTGTGATGTCCTCATATTTGAATAAAACAATGTACATGATATTGGTAGATGGAGCACTTACGATCCCACCAGATACCATGGCATGCAGAGTTTTGATTTATAATACTCCTAAAAATGTATCCTTCAACGACACAATGCATTTTGTTTTGACACCGAGTGTTCACAAGGAAATTCCACTTGTACTATCACTGCTTATAAAGTGTATCAAGGTGTGCAAGATCTGATATCACTGCATTCACAGGCCTAGCAATCAGAAAATAAAACTTACAGGATAAACAATTATTATGCATAGATCTGGTTAAAATTATCTTGTGAAATGTGGCCGTTTGTTGTATATAAAATGTGGATGTCTTCACTCTAGCTCGCCTTTGCCTGTTTGGCAGGGACAGACAACTCCTGATTGTTGGAGTTTCAACATTTTACAAAACAGTACTTTGCTCACAACTTTATTACTGCACACAAATTCTATCGCAATGAAATATTTATTATAATGGTAAACCCATTAAGTTATTTCTGCATATAAATGTTGATACCACAATGAGATGAATGGAAAATAAATGTTGTCGAGGAGCCAGGAAATAAGTGTATGTGCAATTTGTAGTTAATGGGCTACAACATGCATTATATATCCCCCGTATGGTCCTTTCATTATTTGAGATCACTCCCAGAATCCTCAGTGTGGTAAAACTGAGGTCACACTGACCCCTACTCGAACCTCACCAGGAGAAATAGATGATGCTTAAAGCAAAGTCTGCCAGCGTTCTCTCCCCGTCTATCTCAACCCCGACCCAGTTCAGCGTGAGGAGAGCGGCCGCCGCTCCTCCCTCTAAAACCCTCCATCCCCGAGCCCCAGTGCCGATCCAAAGCAAACGGTGGAAGAAAGTAATATTCCATCCACACAGGCAGGTTTTAGTGTGAAGGAATCTGTTGCTCAGACCGGCTTTATCCTCGGCAGTGTGGTGTGGAGGGGAGGACAAATGGAGCATGGATCAGCAGGAGAAAGAGTTACTAAATTTTTTGATTTGTCGGTAACAAACAACAGTTGTTTGTAACAGTTGTTTTTTTGTTTTTGTATATCTCTGCTGTACCAGTGCTCCTCTGTGTGGAAACACCAAAACCGTACAGGAGGGGGTCACCAATTGGGGTAGAGGTGATTTGTTTTACAGTAAGCAATGGTATTTTAATTGACTTTTAAATAAGTGATTGTGAAATCAGTTTTGAGTTTATCTTAAACAGACCCAAGTGCCCAAGAATTAAAGGCGCATTCCCTAGTGCAGAGCCCATTTTTGGCATTGAAGTTATTTTTCTCCCCTTTTTGCTTTGCAAGTAATATTTTTCCTTAAAAGTTTTTTTTTGGCCAGGCCTGCACTGTACATTTTTGCTGCCTGGGAATGTCTGTTGCCACGGTAAAATAAATACACCTGGACTGCATAACTGCTTTTTGTCCCAGTCTTTGTGCCTTTGCCACTTTACATAAATTAAGACCGCATGTATCTACAGATCGTATTAAGGACAGAATTTGGTGATTTGGAGAAGATTTTGAAGATTAACGTGTCAGGTAAACGCTTACATGTAACCAGGATGCACCATCAGATCAGAGAATGAGTTTCACCTTTAAGGGAGGTTGATGGAGAAATGTGTGCACTACTGTATAAATGCATGCACACGTTCATTTGTCAAAGCAGCCAAAGCAAAATGTATGCATCTTTGAAATATCAACACCTGATAGACCTGCCTGTGTGTGTGTGAGAGTGTGAGGCTAACTGTCAGGGTGGTCCTCTCCCCAGCTTCACTCCACAGCTTCGGCAGTGGAGTGGGTGTGTAATGTCTTTAGCAGCCTATGATCAGCCAGCGAGACTGGTGGTAACAGACAATGCTATGCTTCTTCTTACAGCACAATATTAAATCAAAGGGAGAGTGGGTTTATAATTACTACAGTTTCATGCAGAATAAACTGATCTGATTTAATGTACAAAAATGGAGGGCCAGACTAGTAGACACTGATTATTGTGGCATACATTTTTAAGTAAATTACAGCAGATATCTTGAACAATGGATTTTTATATCCACCACGTGTGTTGGTGGAGTCAACACTGACTCAATTAGTGAGTGGGAGTTTATCACCCGCTGTGAGAACTTTGAGTTTTTTTCCCAAGAACTTTGTGTTTTTGATATGAGTTTAGGGTTAGGTGTCTTGCCCAAGGAAAGCAGGGACCGAACCATCGACCTTCTCGTTAGTGGACGACCTTCTCAAACCCCTGAGCCACAGCCCCTCTTAAGGAGAGAAATGAGGACCTGTGGGTTTGTTACATCCCCTCGTGTGTCATGGAAGAGTCATTCCTCTATTGTTATTCCAGAGGTGCTCCAGTTTTAATCTCCTGATAGTTTTTTTATGGAATTTTTGTTTCCATTTTGGGAATATAAACAATAACCTTCTGTATTCTGAAGCCTCCAAAAACCTTGTGATTTCAGGCTATTGTGAGGAAACTTGACTATACATTGTAGAACCCCTTTGAAATAAAAATGTAAGGATTTTTATAAAATGATAATCAAAGAGAAAAATTACAACAAAAATAACAGTGCATCTGTGTGTTGCATATTTATGTAAGACAACTAACAAGAAACACACTTGTTGTGACTGAAATTTGGATTTACACTATATGCAAAACAATTGCGCAACTACGAGTCCAATAACATAATTTGCTGTCTAGAAGGAAAGGTCCTGCCAAAAAGAGCTGAAGCCAGATTGGTTTCTTTTTGCAGCTCACTATGAAAACATTTTTCCATTGGCAGTTGGCAAACAGGTGCGTTCGATTCGTCCATACTGGTACAAAGTCTGGATGACAAAAATTTTGGTTCTCAGACCTGTTCGAAACGCAGGTCGGTTCTAAAATGTCATCGGCATGGGCATCGTCCTTTTGGCATAGAGGTATTAGAGCACCCTGTTGTTCACTCAATTAAGTTGCTCAGTCTGGTAGCCGAGCTTGCTCTGTCTTTCTCTATTTGGGTGTGTGTGTGTGTGAGTGAGTGTGTGAGAGAGTGTATGTGGCTGGAAGCTGCTGCTGCTGCTGTTGAATTCCGGGTGGTCCTGTTCTGGCCCTGCTCTCTAACCTCTCCATCAATGTGACGCACGCACGAACACACGAACACACACAAACACACACGAACACACACACACGAACGAACACACACACACACACGCACACACGCACACACGCACACACACACACACACACACACACACACACACACACACACACACACACACACACACACACACACACACACACACACACACACACACACACACACACACACACACACACACACACACACACACACACACACACACACACACACACACACACACAGCTATACATAGCTAGCTTTGGGGACAAGAGGATTAAGGAAATAAAAAAATCTCTGACAAATCTATCACACAGAATTCGGAATTAAGAATCTTTCATCGTTGCCAGTTGCGGATTACCACACACATACATTAACACCCTATCCGAGTAAGCCAAAGAGATGATTTGAGGAAATGACAGCGACAACACACCTCAGGAACTTTAATAGACAACATTAAGGTGCAAAGTTTGCTGTTGTGTACTGGGTGGTGTTATATTGTAAAGCGTTTGTTAGCCTTTTTTTCACAGTCTGTGTCCCAGTGTGTGTACCAGTGTGTGTGTGTGTGTGTTTACGCGTCAGCCTTACCATCTGAATCGATCTGCTGTCCGCTTCCAACCAGACAGTGTTTGAGGTCTGCTCCGCGGCCGATAACGACATTACTGCAGATCACACTGCTCTGGATGTTACACCTGAAAAATAATACACAAATAAAAACATGTTTAAGCAGAGATAGCTTGAAAAATTTGAAAAAGATTAACATTTTTTATGGCATAGGTTTCATAGTGTTGAAACATTTTCTGTTTGCTCTTCAGGTGACACTGGAGATTCGAACATGGTTCACATTCCGTGTTCTTCTTTGGAGCTTAAGTACAGACACACACACAGCTTAGCATATTCATACTGGGAACTGCCCAGTACAACCACAGCCTGTCACTGTTGGCTGCTAACCTTCTCCCCTCCACTGTTGTGGAATGAGGTCAAACTGACAGTGGAGACATTCAGCCCGTTTCGTCATCCAGCTCCCTCCCACCTGCTTCAAAGTCTCAAACGTATCCAATCAACTCAACTTAATGACATACCGTTATCCTATATGTACGATGTATTAAAGAACAACAGCAGGCCATGCTGCGTGTGTGTGTGTGTGTGTGTGTGTGTGTGTGTGAAGACATTGTTGGCCCTATGCTAAAGTCCCACCTGAACTGGCAGTGCCAACCCACCATGCACACTCACATTCAGCCAAACCATCACCATAAACTTCTTGGAGAGGAGACACAGACAGTCTTGTGTGTCCTGTGTCCCGTGTGTGTGGGTCAGAGAATGTGTGTGTTTCAGTAGCTCGGGGAGCCCAGTTGAGAACACATGTTGATTTTGCCCAGGTTGTGACGCACACACACTTGGCTCATGGCACCTCACACACAGACAGGTTTGTATTGGCCCAATCTATTCAGGTGGTTAGGCGTAGAGGGAGAGGGAGAAAGGAGTGCGAGTGTGTGTGTGTGTGTGTGTGTGTGTGTGTGTGACTACCCAGGAGGTGGTGGTGGTAGATGGTGATGGAGATTACAAGATTGAGATTTTGTAACATTAGAGAGAGAGGGAGAGAGAGAGACCACCAAAGAAGCTTCAGAGCAGAAACACCGCTAATTACTAACACCAGGGCTCCTCCTTGCCATGACCCCCCCATCCCTCTCTTACACACACACAAACACACACACATACACACACAAACACACACACATACACACACACACACACACACACACACACACACACACACACACACACACACACACACACAGACACACACACGTCAACCCCCACCTCCTGTGCCAACCCCCCCTGCAAAGTTGACCCCTACTATCCCCCTTTCCAAACACGCAGCGCTTTGTCAACAAGCTCTGGTCAGCTCCAAACAAAGAAACTAGAAATGCTCGGGTTTTCTGCGACATGACTGGGGTCTGCTAATCCCCTCACACTGGCTTCTCCTTCCCTTTTTTCTCCTTCCTTCTTATGTCCCCGGAGAAAGAAAAGAAAGAATTGCAATTTCTTTATTGCGTGCTAGCTCGCTTTGCCCTCGCTTCTTTCTATCCCTTCTCCTATCTCCCTTGTTCTTTCATGCCTTTGTGCATGTGCACCTACATGGGCCACGATAAGGGTCCCCACGCTGGCTGGCTGGGGTCCCTGAAAGGCTTAAAAAGAGATGGAGAGAGACAGAAAGAGAGAGGAGAGAAACGGCGTTGAGGCCTTGGTGGAAAGAAAAGAGAGGGAGGAGTAAGAAATTGAGATAAAAGACAAGGGGCCAGTGAAAGAGTGCATTAAAGTCTCTTTCCACCAGAGTTTCTGGCCGAGAGACTGAGCAGATCAATCTACATGCTAATTCTACAGTAGCTGCTGAGTCCTCTTTTGTTGCCACAAAGCAGCAATTTTGCTCACTGAAACTACTGGCTACAGTTGAGACCAATCCTGATATGCAGTAATGACACTAATCATGACGCATCACTATTCAGACTGGCTCAGCCCCCCCGATTCCCCCTCTCCCCAAGGGTAAATCTTGATGTGGCAATTGCAATATCTGCGACGTCCTGCACCGACCCTCTGATTTTCTTCCTCACAGTTGGAATTGTTTTTCTGACCGGAATCACTGAGGTGATATTCACCCCAAGTGTCTGAAGGACGAGCATCGCAGGTCACTCTCTCCTGCTGCTGTCACACAGCACAACAACCAGCTCTGCTCCCAGTCGACCACACGCACCAACAAACTCAGTCAGGTTCATCTTCATGGAACTGTGAAATTATAATTTTTTCTGTCTGAGCACTTTTAATAGCCTGTATGTTATCTTTTTTATTACTTTTTCCCCCCTAATTTCTCACTATATTATCCCCTTTTTTCTGGTATTTCCCAATGGCGAGACTAATAAACGATTACACCTATATAATTGTATTTAAAAGTTGTATTGATGCAAATCTACTGCTGAGGTCTTAAGATTCTAAGAAGCAAATGTGTACAACTGTATTCCTTTGGTAGTTTCTGTTGTAAATGGTGTCATGTGAAAATATTACATGGTAAAGGGCGAGCACATTGTTTAGACCTCTACTATTTTAAAGTTAATAAATTACGTAATAGATCATAAAAATTGAAACATACCTAATTTCTGGCACTGATGGAACAGATAAATAATGATAATATCAGAGCCACTTTCACAGACTTTTCCTGTCGTGATAACATCTTTCAGACCCACATGGTAAATCACAATTCCATAACCAGTGTGTGTTTGTTTGGAACTGGTCTCTGGCTGATTGCACACCAATAGATGCATTGTTAACTCAGCGATCCCTGTTTGACCCCATACAGCTCAGAAAACAAAACCCTTACACCTCCCGTTCAACAGACACACACATGCACAAGCATCTGTCTTGCACCCTGAACATTAAACGGAAAGGTGCAGTGAATTAAGTTCTAGGCATACTACTTTTTTTATTAGTAAAAACAAAACTGCGTAAAGAGCAGCAGGGAAAAAAGTTAAGTAGCTTTTGTGTTGGTGTGTAAAACCATGATAATTTGAATGGAGATTAAAGATGATCATTACAAGTTTTTCCTGGCAATGAAAGACGATTTATTTAAGCTTTGCTCACTTATCACCCCTTTGTCACACAGAGTGTGCATGTACAAACTGAGCACCTACAAAAAGCCAAGCGGGAGGATTCATAATCATGCCTTGAAGGGGGAAATTCTTTTTCAGGCTAAATTAATGAGTTTGCAAGGGCACTTCAAAGTACATGTCATTTAACGAGTGTGTGCATGAGTGTATGTGTTTTTAGAGGTGTGTGTGTATATCTGTGTGTGTGTGTGTGTGTGTGTGTGTGTGTGTGTGTGTTCTCACCCCTCCTCGATGGTTACCCCATGCATGATGATGGAGTTGGTGACTTTGACCTTCTCTTTTATAGTGGTGGAGTTGCCGATGGTGGACCTCTTAATGGAAGTCTTATCTGCTACTTGGCTCAGAGCTCCGATGATACTGTCTGATCCCATCTGAGGGCACAGCAAACACACACACACACACACACACACACACACACACACACACACACACACACACACACACACACACACACACACACACACACACACACACACACACACACACACACACACACACACACACACACACACACACACACACACACACACACACACACACACACACACACACACACACACTACTTAGGCTACATCCACATTGATTGGTTTTAGTTCACAGCGCATCATTTTTGCTACGTTTACGCCTGGTGCCGACACTACTCCTGAGTTTTCAACACCCTAAACGGGAGAAGTTTGGAAACACTGCTCGCCCCGTTTTAGATTGAAAAATCAGAGGATACGTTTTAGTCTGGATGTGCAGAAACAGACGTTTGGAAACAGTCCAAGAAAAAGAAATCCATGTTTTTACTTTTCCCCATTGCAGTTTCCTTGTTCATAGTATTTTCCTGCAACTACGTAACCAACTGCACGGTGGACTTGCAGGGGTTTACAGCGGCACTGCTGGTAATTGGTTATGCATTTTAAAGTGTATTAGTATGGATGGAGATTACTTCTGATACGGAGCCAAAACACTTGTTTGGACAGAGAACAACCAAGAACAATAAGCAAAATTACTAATTCAGAAGAACATGCGAGATAACCGAAACTTGACCAAATCTAATTATGACTGACTAGTGATGATACTGCCAATTCTTACCTGACATCTGTCAGAAATTACGGCAGACGGATGGACTGCTGGCTCCTCAAACAGCTTTGGGGTCTATTAGGAGGAAGACAAGAGATTAAAAATCCCACAGAATGACAGAAAGATTGAAAAGACTCAAGGACTGTTTGGACTGGACTGGACAAGGACTGAACAATTTCAACAGTCCCTCTGACGTAATCGGGCCATTGTACCAAGTACACGACATTCAAATAAAAGTTGAAAAACATGGGAAATACTTCTTCATCTTGACAGAATATGGAGTGGAAAGTCAGAAAAAGTGGACCAAGAGTTAAGGATTATTTTTTTGATAAACTAGTTTCCAAGATTAAGAAAAGCCTTAATTGAGTGGTACAATCAGCAGCAAAAAAGCTAGGTCAAAAAAATTCTAGTACAAAAAAATGTGCTTGAAAACCAAATGAATAGAGAACCATGTATATATAAAAAGCTTAGCCCTTTAGACATGTACGCAGTATGTACAGATGTAACTCACCAGTCGGTTTGCTTCCATGTAAGCAGGTATAGTGTTGGCGCGAAAGCATAGGCCCTGGTCCATAATGTGAACATAGCAGCGCAGCTTCCCTCCATGGTAAGCCTCGCTCATGTCACCGTGATGGTCGTTCCAACAGGAGCGCTCCTGGGAAAGCTGGAGGAGAGGCTCGTCCCGTGATGAGATGAGGATCTCTGGACAACAGAAAAAGGACAAAAAGAGGAAATGAATGAGGATACTTAGAAGCTGTTTTGGAAGACTTTTTGTGGACCACGGGATGAGTAGTTGTTGTTACAAGCAAAAGCCAAACCTAGACCTAAACCTGCATATGAATATTTTATAGATATTTTAAATAAGGTCACAGTGCTGTCACTTTAAGATTAAGATAAGATTAGATAATCCTTTATTCATCCAACAACTGGGAAATTTCCCGCCTTTCCTCCAATGTTAGCATGTGAGGTAGTGAAGTGTGGGTGCAAACACCGACCATGGTTTGTAGAGCAGTCACTCTTTTTCTGGTTCTGATCCTCTGCGTCCTCTTTGACTTTGTGACTGTCGGTTGTTTTGGAAAACTGCTTCCGCACCAAATATGGTACCAACTCACCTCGAATTGATGAGATGGACCTGCGAATAAAGAAGAGGAAAGATGTAAACTTAACATGCCACAGATTTGAAGCATCCTACAAAGTCATCAATATCACAGTGAGGGTGGAGACAAGGTTCCTGGTTTAATGTGCTGTCTTTAGATAATTGTGCACTTCATAATGATCACTAGATGGAGAAAGGGTTAGTATAAATGGAATGGTAAAGGATTGAGTAAGTGAATAACTCTGCAAGTGAGCTACTTCCTGTATTCACTGGGAGTTGTGCATCTAAAATAAAATAAAAAAGAACACTCAGGTGATTCATGCATTTACTGTGACCTTGCACTGACTTGAATCAAAGCTTTTGCTGTAATCGCTTCCTCGTAAACTGGTATTGTCCTTGGCAAATGCCTGGATACCATTTCAGATTTTTATTTTGTGAGAGAGGAAAAGGACAAAATTGTGCCAAAAAATGCTGATTGAATTAATATATCATTTTAGCTCTGTTGTTCAAGGTCACTCACTGATACAAGCTACATACACCACAGTGCACTACTGTGTTGGTAATGTAATCATTTATAAAGTGATAGATTTAACATTATTAGAAATTAGGTCCCATTTAATTAGCTGTGTATTTGTACTATCAATACTATGATCTAAAGAAGTAGTAAGAGCAACCATTATTATTTAGAGATACAGTAGAAGAAGGCTAATAAAAATGGTAAATAACAGAGGGTTATAAGTTATAACCTCAGCTGGAGTACTTAAAAAAATAAGTACGGATTTGCACGAAATCTTTATCAAAGATGGGTCTCTGCCAGGATAACAGCTGATTACATTTTGGGTCTGGATCCAGGAATCTTTTAAAAAGATTCTTGACCATTGCGCGATAGGGCGAACCTTGACATTTTGAGTTTTATCTTAAAACTTGACATTTTGAGTCATATTTTCACAAATACATAACATTTTAGAAATATGTAAGTCAGATGGAGATGGGAATACAAGTTTTGGGTGAAACAGCATATGGGTGGGGGATTGCTCAGCCTTGGTGGAGGTTCTGCTTTCAAAAAACTACATACTGACAAATAGCACCTAAGTTAAAACAAATGCAAAAGTTAAACCATGCTTTCAAGTCCATGTAAACCTGGAGGTAATTTCCCCAATCTTTTCCCCCCTTCTTTGCTCTATGCTGTAGTCAGTTTGCCACTCTCCCCCCCCCCCCCCCACTTGCCCTCTCTTGCTTTCTTTGAAAGGGAGATTAGAATTTCCATCTGAATGACAGGAGAAAAACAACAGTTACTCTGTCCATTTCTCTCCTTGAGCAAGAGACAGAGAATGAGCACGGAGGAGAAAGGAAGCGACACAGAGGAGCTGTGAAAGGAAGTGCAAGAAAAGAGATGAAGAAAGAAATGAGTCATCTAACAAGGGAGATGATATATGGCGGCGGCAGAGGGGTGCGTTAGTGATGTAATGATGTGAGATTTATATCTACATCTCTATGGCAATTCAAGTGTTACCCCACGCCTTGACCACAAAAAGAAGTGGGCAGATATAGTTGTGGGATCTGTGTTCACTACCTTGGCCTTAGATTTATTCATGTGTGAACTAAAAACTAGCATGGTGAGGGCACACTGTAAAACAACCATGGGTAATGAAAGACAAAAAACAATCTTCACTTTTAGCCAAGGACGCACTTTTCAATGACACCCTTTACAGAAATTGTTAGAATAGATGTCATCCAGGACAGATCACAACCCTGTTTGGGGGAATTTTGGCACCATGCTGTTTTTGAGCTTGCAACTTCGTCTGGAGTGCATCTGGATCTAGTCCAGCTGTTATCGAACATGCTTGTTTTTTTGTTTTTTTATCAGCAGTCTTTTAATATGACACCTTGGCAAACTGTGCGCTGTTCACCAATGTTAATGCAGCAATTATGGTCATGGATAGGTGACATTTAAAAATATTTTCAGGCAACTGTCAAGTTAAATTTCGTGACACAAATATGCAACAATGTCTCGAGTTTTAAATACAGAGTGAAATGTTTTCGGCGGTTCCAAGCTAGAAGCTTCTGTCAAAGCATTGGTGCTGCGAAATCAGTGGCAACAAAATCACAAGTGCATTGCCGGACTGATTTTGCAGCGTGTCTTTGGCTCAGCATGGAACGGACGAGTTCCCCGACAGATGTCTGCTGTGATGACGAGAAGCGCCTCCACTTCCTTCTGGCAATTATGACGCCTCAAAAAGTTTATCATGGGTTGAATGATGCAACTGAACAGCAGCATTGACCATTGGAATTATTAAGCTGTTTCAACAATGATAGCCCACCCAAGTTGAGAAGTTAGTTCTTTATATTTACAGGGGAACATTTTGTTTCCTGACATTCTTTACTCTAAAATTAGTAAAGCTGACAAACTGTGAGCTCTGTACTGTGAATCAAACCAAATAACGGGCTGACTGTATCATTACACTTATCCCTGATACCATAATGTACACCTTAGTGCAGAGGATTAAATGCATGCTGACATCACAGATGATTTTCAGATTCTACCCGGGAATATTGAGTCTGCGGAGCTACAGGAGGCTCCACTCGACGCTGCCTCACTTCAGGGGCTAAAGGCCTAACAGCCTGCCTCAGTGGCACATAGTAAAACAAATTAACACCTCACTAGAATACCCTGCTAACAGGACCTTTCAAAGCCTTACACACCAAGTAACCATGTTTAGCCCTCAGTACAGATTTATCGGTGAAAATGAGTTCACGTCGACGAGACCGTGTGCACTTGAAAGTTTGTTGGTTAATACCCGCGATCACATATTAGAGATAAACTGGTAATTTTTTCTGATGTTTCAAAAAGAATTGACGCTAAAATTAAAATTGAGAGGGGTCATTGTCTTATTACATGTTAATGAATTCAAAAAAATAGCAAAGAACTCACTTGTTCTCTGTGAGAAAGTCCACCACGGCTTTTTTCAGACAGTAGAGGTGAGCGTCGACGAGGCCTGTTTTGAGGTGCATCCTGGGATGTCTGCAGATAAAAGAGAAAGACACAGAGAGAGTGAAGTTATATCAAATCAGATTCACCAAGCTAACTTAATTCACAAAAAACTCACAGGATGAATTAAGACCTGTGTCACTAGATTCTATGTGACATTGTTACACACAGAATAGAAATATTTGATGCACTGAAAGGATAAATCAGAATGTACATACATTAACCAATTTCCTGACTAACATTGTAACCGTGGCTGCTACTTGAGTAACCGTGGCTGCTACTTGAAGGACAATTTGCTTTAATTCTTTTAATCATTTGCTGGTTTTTTTTTGTTTTATGTTTGCTTCTCAATTGCGGAACCCTCTTTTAATGTACCAACCCTTTGCACATAGGCAGGAATTTGATGAAAACCAGACACAGCCATAGGCTCACATAAAAGTCAGAGAACAGTGACATCTGCCTATTGTCGTCCGTCAGCTACCAAAGATGTCACCCCACAGAGCTGGTGCCAGTCTGAGACAGGTTTATGTTGAGTGGAGGGGCCACATGCGCACAGACACACACTCATATAGCATGCATTCACTCATTCGCTCATGTGTTCACACATGGACACGCAGTTGAGCTTGAACATGTGACATTTACGAAGCGAGACCCAAAGAAAACCATTTCATCCTCCTGGGTTCTATAAACAAATCCACAGTCACCCCTTCATCCTTGCTGACAACCCATCCTCCTCTCCCTCTACCCCTCCAGTCATTACATAATAAAAAACTGCAAGGGGGGCATTGTTTTTAAAAGGACCATACTAGTGCTTTTACATGGTTTAGCCCATTTACGACAAATCACTTATACCCTCACTTTTTTTTTTCAAAGCATGCTGCAGTGATTTGGATTTTTAAAGCTGTAAAAGCACAATGATTTGAAAAGTCTGTGTCTCATTACCACATAACAATAACGTAACTTATTGTAAATTAAAGGCAGACATGAAGCTCACTGTTCACAGTGATGCTCAGATCTGAGCGAGTTGATTTATTATTCCACATTAAAATGAATAGAAACTAAAAGAAAACACAATTTGGACTAACATTTTACATACAGACAATATGGGTTATGACAAAAACTAAAACAAATGCAACTAAAACAAATAAAATCCACGAGGACCAATACTGAGAGTGGGAGCCAACATGTGTTAAGGTGCTGGAGTGTAAAATCTGGTGACTGTAAAGTCGGACCGTTTATGCCCCGAATAGAAGCATGTGAAATTGGCAATTCTCCACTTTTAAAAAAAGATTTCTATCCATTTTTCACCCATTGGTGCATACATGTTGTCGAGGGTTACAGAAGCACTTGCCAAGCAAACGGGTTCCTCTGTTGTTCCTCTTATTACATTACACCATCAGGGAATCACAAATGAGAACAGTCTGGACTGTGATTGCCTTGTGTGAAGGGATGGCAATGCCAGACGACATTCCTCAAAAAAACGAACGGAGTGGCTGAGAAGCAGCACAAGTTTGTGTGATTGAGTACAAGTAGATGGGTGCAGAGCAAAAAGTCTCTCTTTAGGGCAAGCATTGGTGACCAGAGTTTTCTTCTGGTGGTTCATGTGCCCTTTTAGGCTGATGGAACACCAGGTGTGCTGCCACATTCTGGACCATCTTTTACGTTTACAGTGCATGAAGGGAGGCCTGCCAAAAGGGCATTGCAGTTGTCGAGGGGAGAGATAGCCATGGCCTGTACCAACAGTTTGGGGGAGGGGGAGGGGCAGACTGAGCCAGGTAAGGCCTGATATTTCTTATGTCGTGTAATGCACAGAGGCACGACCGAAGGAAAGCTAGTGATCAAACATGACAGACTCATTTCTTGGGAACTTGGTTGATATGAGAGTTATTAAAGATTTGGAAAACTACCACAGTAAAAGTCTGAATTTCAGTATCTAAGTTTGAATAAAACATTTCCTTCCTCTCTTTTCATCAAAAACTCTTTCTACCATTTTCCAGATTTCTCCTTTCCCCTGCTCTAAACTCGCCCTCTTCACTCAGGATGCGGTGTAAACGGAGGGACTGAGGAGGTTTGCTTGGTCACAAATATTTTACAACCAGATGCTGAAAGCCATAAATCAAACTGCATGTGTGTTCATCTGCGTTCAGTTATTTTATTCAAATCATAAAAACACATGTGCGTGCACACACGGACGCACTCTGCGGGTGTTTGTCAAATGTATTTATTCACACAACATTTTCGCAGGTGTCTGCGTATTGTCGGCTTAAAGTGGAATTTATGGGAACACCCAGCGTGTGACATCAACGCTTGGCATCTGCAAGTGGACAGGAGAGAGAGACGGGGATGAATGGATGTGTCTTTGAATTAGTGAGTGAGTGAATAAGAGTGACAGCAAGTGTAGAAACAGGTGCCTCTGTAAACAGTCAAAAAAAGGCAGAGAGGATGTAAAGGACTTCTTGATTTTCTTCTTCAGAAACATGAGGGTAACCTGTTGGGCTCCGATTACATAGTAGCACAAAAACTGGCGCAAGCAGGACCAGTGTATTTCCCTGATGGTGAAATGTGTGTTTTCATTGCAAAAGCATGTATTTGTTCCAATGTCAGATTTGTTTGACTTAAAAAAGTTATTTATACATTATTTGAACGTGAACTAAATGTGTTTGGATTTTAGACTGTTTGTCTGATAATACAACCCATTTTAAGAACAGAGCATTAAATGAATTAATCAATTAAGGAAATGATTTAAAGATTCATATTAATAACATTAATAATGTTACTTGCACATTGGTAGGAATAGGACGTGTAATGTGACTGGCTGAGATGACCAAGGTGACCAAGTGATTACTTTCATCCACAGGTTTTAATTCAACATATCTACCTCTATCATCGGCCTAAACAAACCAAAATAGACCACAACATAAAACACAATGTTTTACTTTGTCTTATGTATTTCTTTTCATAATGGCATAACCCGGGATACAATCATAAATGTATTCTTCTTTAAAACCCCAAATCCAGACACTCGTTTAATCCTAAACTCAGTTTATATGTTTCTCATACTGACTGTTTGGGACCTTGAACATTTCACTCCGTGTGTGAGGGTTGTAGCCTTTCTGATTCAAAACACTGAGCGCTGGCCACATGCTAATTCATTAGATACACTTTTTTGGCAGAATCCCGCCCCAACAAACATCTTGCATTTCCCAAACAAGGGTAAACATCTTGCCTTTCCTAACAGCAGCATCATGTGATTTCTGGTTGCTGCGAGTGCTGCAGAGCTCGGTTTCAAGCGGAGCAGGAATTTACTGCCTCTGCAGGCAAGGATGACTCAACCCTTGGATTAATGATTGACTACTTAAGTACCACTAAAGTCCTCAGTGGGAGAGAGGAGTCACATCTCTTTTACTCTCAAACGCACACAAACACACGCAGTATAATGTCTTATTTAGTTACAACCAAAATCCCACAGCGGACGATGACTCAGACGCAGCAGAACGACTGTTTATACCCTCATTAGTCAGGTTTCCACTACAGATCCAACAGGGTTGAAGGGCTTAGGACTTATTTAGGACATTCAACTATTGCCTCCAAAATAAAATGTGTGTGATTCCCTTAATACCATGCTAGTCTAACAGATACTTCCTTAATTGAGTTGACTCACATATCTGAACCTGCATTTTAAGGCTTGAAAGCACATGGCACTGCTGGTGTGGTTGGGCTACGCTCGAAAACTGACACAACCTCCACATTCAGTGAGATCATAGATACTCAAATACTACAATATTATAATATTTTATTGTGTTTTTTTTATAAACTGTCAAAAAATAGTAACAATAAAAAAAAGAATCCCAGTTTCCCATACCATTTTTTTGTCAACAAACAATCAGAGACTGCATGTCAGGAGCAGCAATTCTAAATACAACAATATACATAATCCTTATATATAAATATATAATGATGATAATAAAACAGATTAAAGCAGCATTACTCACATCTGAGAAGCTGGATCAGCATGATTGACAACAATCAATCATCAAAATATTGAGATGAATTTTCTGCCAACCTACTGATCAATTAATTGACTAATCATTTCAAATGTTGAAATAAAAATGTATTCAAAACCAGATACACACCACATAAAACAAACAAAACAAATGCTCCAAACAAGGTATATGAGTGAATAAATAATGATCACCAACTTCTGAATGTCCGGTTCCAGTTTACACCAGGAGCTTTCACTTATTATATTTAGTACAAGGTCTAGTAAAAAACGAGTAGAACATAATCATAATTTGTGCAGTAAAGTAAAACGTTTTCCATCTGTTCTGTTGTACTTTGCAGTGGAAATTATTACATTTTTGGAAGGTACCGGACGTGGCCTTTGTGTTGATTGGGTTTTAGCTCCAGTGTCTTCTTCCATCATTGGTAACAGATGCAAACAGACTCCAGGTCCAATATCTTAAAGGTCACCGCAGTAAAGATATGCTTCTCACACATGTGATCCAAATATCCACAGTTGACCTAGTTGGCTGTATTTATCAACTTTGAAAAAGTTTTAGTGTTAGGTTAGTAAAGGCACTTAATGCTGGGGTTATAATTCTGACTATAATTAATGACACTACCTTAACACAAACTTTGTTCTTTCTTTCTCATGATCCAAAAGTTAACCACTTATCTAGGCCTGAGTCGACAAGATTCTGACAGGCAGAGAAACTGTAATGTACGAGGGGAAGCTCGGCTGGAGTCACTTCACACCGTTGAAAAAGATTTCCAGGTCAGACGATTTCACATGTGCAGGATATTTTGCCCAGATGCACCTAAACCATGTGAAAACCGTAGCGAAGGTGTGGGGAAGAAATTACCCACGACTACGTTTAAAGAAGAATTGAGGATGGATGGATGCATGGAAGAATGCTCATAATAAGTGATCGGTGGCTAATATAATGAAAAGAAGAGGGGAAATGGCTTAAACATGCTCAGAGGGTCAAGGATTTACTTGATTAAACAGATACTTTTGATTGAGGTATAATTAGAATAATACATAAAATATTTTATGTCTAAACATTGGATTGACCTGAGAAGAGTCTACACAAAACTATCACTAGCACTAAAAGTGCTGATGTTACAAAAGTTCAAGTTTAATTTGAAAAAAAAGTTTTTTGAGAAGGTTCAAAAGTTGTGTAAGTGTCAAAGAAAGTCGTGATCAAATAAATACGTTTGCACACGTAACATTCGCCTCAGTATCCTAAAAAAACCCATTAAAAATGAAGGAACCTGTGTATATCTGTGTTGTGAACTTTGGTGGTACTGATGTGAAAAACAGTCAAATCTTGTAAAATTACCAACTGGTGGGTCATAAATATCCAGAACTCTGGGATTTATTGTGTTTTTTACCTGAGGTGATACTGTACGTTGATGGACTTAAAAAAAGAATGACTGTTTTGTGTGGTCGTGTGACTTGTGTGTGCATAAATGATCATCTGTGATTTAGAGGTTATACGTCTTTCAATGTCAGTTATAAATGTTTAGCTGTGGGCCCCATGTGTTTCCATAACACTGTGACAACGTGTGAGTGTTCTCTCTCCATCAACATGGCTGTGTAATGTGTTTCTGTATGTGTTCATATAAGCATTTCTGTGTGTCAAAATGACAGTATATATCGTACACAGTCTATGTATATAGATACAGACACACGCAAACGAGGGGAGCATGCAAGCAGCTGCTCAGGCCCCCCTCTTATTGGCCAGAATTTACAGTGGCTTTGGCTCCATGAAGTATTTACGAGCTCCCAAAACACCAGTTCTCACACGGACATGCATTTTGGGACTCAGAAACGAAAACCTACCTAGAGGACTCTTCCTGTTACAAAAATCCCTCACACCCGCCGCAGAACCCACAGCCTTGAAACGCACCGCCTCTGATTAGAAACCTAAACATCTGCACTGCTGAGGCTAAGAATCCACAGATGTACGGAACAGATTTATCATCAAACCCCAAACAATCACATCAAATTTACTAGGGATTGGAATCTAAACTGGGTATTAAACGAGCCCTGGGGCTAAATTATTAATGACCGTAGCGTTAGGAAGTGCAGACATGACCGGTTCTGCTCTCAGTACTGTAGAAAATAGATTTCCCATTTATTATTGCTATATAAAAGTTATTTTGCACATTAAGAGTGTGACTAAGATTAAGACTATGATGTATTTTTGGTATTCCCAATCCAGAAGGTACTGTCATGGAGCCTGTGTTCAAAGCAAAGGAAGTCCATGCACGCAAACACACACACACACACCTCTTAGTGACAATGGTGGAGAGATCTAACTTCACTAGAGTCAATGCTGACAATTCTCATTGCCACATCTGCTACCCATCTTTGCAGGTGAGGGCGGACACACAAGCAATCTGTCGAGACATCTGGCAGAAGTCCATCGCACACAGGAGGAGAAATGCACAGTGTTCGACTGCCTAGTGCTTAGCTCATCTGTTTGTTGCCCCAGGTATGTTATGTGTGCTAGCAGCCTGGAGCCCACACACACTCAGTTAACCAAATTGTACTGACTGTTATGGGTGCGTTCATAAATTCAATCTGAAACGGTCAGGAAATCATCGGAACCCAAGCAATTAACAGGTTTGAGTTTCAGATCACTGAGAGCAGTCGGATTTAGGGATTTAGGAGCTGCAGCATGTTCATTTATTTTCAGCACATATGATAAAATAAGTGAGGCTAATTCTGTTATTAATATATTTTTTAAAAGACAAAAAAAGAACATTGAAAAGTTCTGTTAAATAACTAGATCAATAAACAGTGTAGAGAACAGTTTGATGAAAGTGAAAAAAAGTTTAATAAGATCGAAGAGCTGCTCATTCATTACTTTCCCTTTGTCGAAATTACTTACTTCCTCATGATGGACTTCCTAATCGACAGCCCGTCCTCCAGATCTGCCTCGTTGGCCATGAACAGCAGCCTTTTACTGGACTGATCCACACCAACAAAGTCTCTCTGCTCAGCTGGAAAATAATGCACAAAACATAGTGTTTACCAAATCATAAGAGACATTACCAAGAAGTGTAACAATTTCCTGTAGTGAATTTGCGTTTCTTATAGATAACAGAACAGTAATTGCAACATTTGGGACTAGGGAATTGTGTGAGATCCAAAAAAGATTTAACAATTGCATAGAAATATGTTTAAAATATCCATTGAATGAGCAACACTGCATCAGCAACAACCATACATCATATAATGTCTCAGAATTACGGCTGAACAATTTGGGGAAAATACCGAATCGCGATTTTTTTTAACAGATATTGGGATTGCGATTCGATTTGCGATTATAATTAGCAGGCACGCGCACACACACACACACACACACACACACAAACTGACAGAGAGCAAGATGTGTTGAAGAGGAGAAGGGGAGAGAGCTCTCTCTCTGTTAGCAGTCTGTCTCTTTAACGAGGGAATAGTCGTGGTGTTCGTCACCTCACGGTGCCACGTGAGACATTTTCATACGGAGTAACAGTCTCAAACAACTCTCGTATGGTTCTGTGTTCGTCACTACTGTCACTGATGTGCCGCGGTGTACGTCCAACAACCACGGCGGTGGCTGTGGTGCTGTGTCAAGCGCTGATACAGGTTGGTGGTGTTCCCCCGTGAAGTAGCTACGGTAGCACGGCATGTTCTGCACAACACCTGACGCTGCGCACCATCCTGGTTTTTAAAACCAAGGAACTTCCACACAGCCGACGTGCTGCTCCTCTTCGACACTAAAGTCTCCGCTGAATCATTTTCTGACTGTTTTGTCGAGCTTTAGGACATTGCGCAGCAGGTTAAAGTGCAGCGTGACTGCTGTTTTTTTCTTTGCACCGAGCGCTCCACCCGCTCGCGTATCACGTGACCTGTGTAATCGCGCCCCTTGCAATTAGAAAATTCCGTTTTATCATATCGCGATATAATCGCAAATGCGATTGATTGTTCAGCCCTACTCAGAATCACACCATAAGTGTCAAATCTTTAGTATACAGAGTTTTATCCTTTTTTCATGAAACACCCCATTACCTGTCTTTTTCTTCCCCTTCTGGCCGGGGACTATCTCTGTGAATTCGTGTGCTTTGCTCATTAGCATGGCCACTGTTGCATTGTGGGCTCTGAACAGATCAACCACCTCGTGAAGCGCCACATCTGTTATCAGGTCACAGCTCACCACCAGGATGTCTGACTGAGGAGGGAGGTTGACAAGAAAAGGGAGGTTGACAAGAAAAAGGCAAAATGAGGGCAATTTCCAAACCAGCCTATTTACTTCACCGTGTAATAGTCAGATATGACTCTATGACCGTAGAATAACAAACTGGGTGTGCTGTTGTTTGATATGGTTATGATTGTCTCACCAAATGCAGCAATGTCAGGCTTTTAAAGAGAGCTTTCTGGGTAGTGTGCTCTATTTTGGAACAGAATCTCACCACCGGTTGTGATTTTTAAGACATTTCTATTGTCAACCCTAAACCCAAAAAGACACAGAAGTTTGTAGTTTGAAGGGCGAGTCATATTTATAAAGTAAGCTCTGCTCACTCATGACAGTCATCTCAGCATGCAGACTATACATGTGGCAACAATGCTTCACATAAACACCTCATGACACGAGATATCGGACTGTGTTATTTTCGACACTCGACTGTTCTTACTCGACCATCAACAATCGGAGTACGGAACTTATATCATGCTAGCTATGTTACATGTCTGCATGTGTCTATCTGCATTTGTATATGGGTGCCCCAACATTTGTGTGTGTGTGTGTGTGTGTGTGTGTGTGTGTGTGTGTGTGTGGCATCCATCTGTCTGCCCTGTGATGAAGGCTGTCAGCATAAGGACTAATCCCACCATTAGCACTAGCAACCTTAATGACAGAGACATCTTTACTCTGTCTGTGATGGAGAGAGAGAGGAAAAAAAGAACGAGTGTGAGAGGGGAGTGGCAGTATTTAAGGAGGAAGAAGAGCACATGAGCGAAGAAGGAAACAGGAACAGAAGGAAAAGGGAAAATTAATTGGAAGTATATAAAAAGAAAAGATGGATAGTCAATCTGTGCTTGTGATTAAAAAAAAAAAAAGAAGCGAAAACGTGATCACTAAATCACATAAATCTACATGCAGGTCATCAAAAACATACTGATGTTTGGCAATGCTAACAGGCCTGAAAGAACTCACTTCAATTTGTTAATGATGTGAACTGTTTTTAAATGTTAAGCAGTCGAGTTGAGTTTTGTATGTCTGGTTGTTTTGTCAAAGGGGGGTGGTATCATTGGGGTCAAGGGTCATGCAGTTGACCCAGAGGTAACTCTGAGTACAACCTGGTCTGGACATGGCGACAGGAAGCTGCCACAGCAAAGCTGGAGGTGTCTGTGGGAGATCTGCTGACACCGAGACCTTTCAACACTCCTCTCCTTCTATCACACAGACAAGCTCGCACACATGTTCAGAAACAGAACACACAAGTATGCGCATGCACATGCACATGCGCGCACACACACACACACACACACACACATGCTCAGGGCCTGCACAATCCCCACACACAGGCACTCAACTCAGGCGGCAGCAGAGTGGAGTCAGCTGGAGAGACAGAGACACTTTGGCCTTTCAACAGCCAGAATCTCTGGACAGGTCAGGACCACACACCGATACAGGGGCATGAACGCAAACATAGACACCGAGACACACACACACGCACATTAACGTCCCACTGGTAACTGACTTCATTTCGCATCGAAGGAGCGATGTATGCCCTGCACGCAAAATACTACACTTTACAATGGCATTCCATAATGATGTCCTCATGACAATTCCAAAGTCAATGCATTACTACACTATATGACGTCATCTTCGAACTTTATAGTGACGTCAAGATAATATCATACCGTTCGATCATGAATAAGAAAACTCTAAAGAGCTGGTAGGTGTTGAGTATGAGTGTCCTCATCTCCTCTAAAGAAGATTAATGCCATTACCAATTAATTTACACATTCTTTTTTTCATTAATCAAATAATGTTTGGTCTTGAAAAAAACCCCATCAGAAAATAGCAAAAACTTTATTCTTAAATTAAGATTTAAAAAAAGGATTTCATTAAGATTTGTTTTTTCCAACTTTGTCTGAAAGCTTGGAACAGTCTAAACATACTGGCAATTAACTGTAGGTTTGATGAATACAGAAGCCTTGACTAGTCTGTCCATGCAGAAAAATACTTACTATTAAACACAGGTCATATCACTGTGGGCTAAAAGCCTTAAGGGCTAGTTTCAAAATGGACTGCCCGAACCGTGTCCTGGATTAAGTTGGAATTCCTTCGAATATGAAGTCTGAACTGTTGTATGTTGCGGGATGGAGGGAAGAAAAGATTTTTAAAAGAGGGAAAGAAATACAAAGGATCTCTCATATAAGTATGTTTACTGTGTCCCTCTCGTGAAAACCCTCAGCTCAATCTCTCACTCCTCTGTCTCTCTTCACCTTTTATCCTGTGCTTTACAAACTGACTAACACATTTAGTCTGAAGGTGAACCTTTGAATCAGCAACGCCAATGTATATATAGCTCTTTTGGCCTGCACAGACACATTCTGCCAAGTGATCCAAGTGTGAGTGATAATACATAGGTCAAAAGGGGCTCCAAGCATACAAAGCAAAAAAAGAGCACATAAAGTATTCCTTTCACTAGTTTGGATTATTGTGAAAGAGCTAAGCAATAATCAGGCATATCCGTCCACTTTTGTGGAACATCACTGTTTGAAGAGTGAACAAAATAAAATATGCTGCTTGTAATCTCTCTTTTCAGCAATCAAGAGGAGTGACCTACTGTGTACACCAATTCCTGTAAGCATTTTGTTTGATAGGATACACCAAATCCCCTCATTGGAGGCTGTTTGTGTAAAGAGATGAGTGATTGTGTGAGTGTGTCTATACTGTACTCATGCATCGGTTTGACAGTTTGAGTGATCTCCGTGCTGGGATTTGGCAGGCCATGGTTACGGCTCTTCAATCATCACCCTCCGGTGTGTGTGTGTGTGTGTGTGTGTGTGTGTGTGTGTGTGTGTGTGTGTGTGCGTGTGTGTAACTCAATGCCCCTAATCTAGCAGGCTGCTCAAAGGATTAGGAACCTGACTATTCTCAATGGGAGCATGCTGGAGCTAGTCCTATTTAAGTGTGTGTGTGTGTGTGTGTGTGTGTGTGTGTGTGTGTGTGTGTGTGTGTGTAGTTACACTATGCATCTGTGAAAGAACTCTTGGGTGAAGAGTATAATGCGAATCTGTACAGACCAATTCAAATGCCAAAGGGAAAAAGAGAGAAAACATTAAACTCACGTGTCACAACAAATTTGGCATTTTGAGTCTTTGGTTACTCTGTTTCAAAAGCAAAGCTGGCTGATTTTGCAAAATGTTTTTTTAACGTTTGCAGTAACCTCAAATTATTAGGAAAAAAGACAACATTGCAATGCACTAATAAGAACCTGACAATGAATAAATAATATCAAGCTACAAGCATACATTTAATCCGGTAAGTTTTTTTTTTTCACATTACAATTCAGTGAGTGCAATAAAGAATTTTGTAAGACAAACGTACATCCTGTCATCATCACCTATGTGGGCTGCGTCTACCTATACCAGACATCGATTGGTTTGTAGACGGGCGTGCTTCAATCCTACGAAAAATTGCAATTGACTATTTTGTCTCCTCTTCCCCCCCATTTGGTACCACGACTCATTCTTGCTTCTCTTCCGCTTATTTTTTTCTGCTATTGTTTTATGCTGACTCAACTCGCTGCAATTGCTCCAAAAGTCCAAACTATCCAAACAAATGTTTTCACGCTGCAAACTAAGCAAGCCAAGGTTCAGTTTGATCCTGAACAAGCTTTTTTGGTTCAGACTGTTCAGGCACCTTTCACACCTACTATTTTGGTTTGAAATAAACAGAAAAGTCAGAAGGTCTGACCAAACAATGTAGGTGTGAAAGTGGAAAAATGCCAAAAACTGAGATTTGGCAAGTAAATAAAGACCCCCCCTACACCTAACAATTTAGGAGAAAGAAATGACATGGTATAATGTACAGTTCTGAACAACACCAAGCCAACTATATGAAACTCCCTGATAGCCAAACAATAAACGAGAGCCATTGCTTTGGTAACACATCAACATTCAAACAGAGCCTCATAAAGACATGTTTTAATGGTCACAGGAGGCCAGTCAGAACCATGGCATACACAGAGGGACGACTTATACCCAAATACAAATGTTGCCCAGATGTGCATGACTACAGGATGAGAGTAAATGGTGCACTGGGTAAACTGGCAGCACAGGGAGTTTGAGTCTTAACCATGACCTCATCTGTTTAGAAAGAATCGGATGAGGGAAGGGATGGAGGGATCAGCAGGCAGGATACAGCGGGGGTCTGGAAATTGGGGTTAGGGGTCATGGATACCATGTCAGCATGTGTAAATGTGTGTGCCTGCGCATGTTTGTGTGTATTTAAAAAAGGTGAAATGAGGCACTTCAGCAGCCTTGGCCATCCGGGGGAGGGAAAGCCACGGATGAGCGGTCGCCCAGCAGCACACATAACACCCATCTCAACCTCCCCCACAATCTTTATCATTTTCCTCCCTTACCTCCAATCCTTCAAAACCTTTCTTTGTACAGAGTTGACATCATACACAAGAAAGCAGCCCCTTTCATTTCAAAACACTGGCTTACATTACAGTGTTAATTGTAGGGCATTTCATGTATTGTTTGTCTCTCCCCTGCACGACACGGTAAAGCAATACTCCAAAAAGAATATCTGTGTTTGGTTTATCAGTTTGGTTTATCAGTTGATGCAAATTTTAAAATTGTTTTATATATGGCAATACATAGCCTGGCTGCATTTGATTGGAAACAATAAACAGACCAGACAATATACAGATTAGGTTATTCTATTTTCCTAATGATTACCGATACCTGTGTAAAATGTCATTATCTATAAAAACAAAATGATACCATACATTGTAAATTATTTTTGTATATGCAGTGGGGCAATGGAAACTGCACGTTCTCCATTTGCCCCCCTTAAAACAACAACAACAATAACAACTCCTTGTTTGGTTACTTGTCTTTTTAAATGTATGTAATAGTAAGTTTACTACATCTGAAACTACAGACTATGTAAATTGAAAAAAATTAATGTTTAAACCTTGAAATATTTTCAGTTTGTGGGAAATTAGTTTGACAGACATGACTCTGACAACAAAGGATAATTTAAAAAAAAAAAGGGACACACCTTGATCTTCTGATGGATGTGTCTGAGAGCGTCTGCGGTGCCCATGTCTCCGTCTTCCTGGATACAAACCACATCCAGTTTTATCTTCACATCCTTTATTTTAGGGTCTGTGCTCATCATCTTGTTGACCTCTTTGGTGGTGATCACTATCACCTCTGAAAACACAGTTAAACACTAATATTTAGACATTATTATACAGTAGATAACAAACACAAGCTGTTATGATGGTTTTGACATTTCAAAAGAAAAATGGTAACACTGGAACAACTTTTCTTACTCATCGTTCAAAGACTGAAAAAGTTCACCAGGACCTATTAGTCTATACTCATGTCTTTATAAAGCTGAGAACATTATAGGCAAAACAAAAGACTGAATCAGTGCAAAGATGACCAGCAACAAGGAGACTAGTCCTCATTAAATATCTACTGTATTTGATTGACCTTAAATCATGGTCAAGTTGGCAATAACATTATTAGACCACTTTATGAATTTAAAACATAGACATCCATCTAGTATAAATAGCGTTGTGTGTTTTCTAGCGGGCATTTGTTCACTCTAGCTGTGTCAGCCTAGTAAAACCTAATTGCAGAGCTTTGGCTAGCTGGCAGCACACAGTAAACTACTGGCCACACAGGATGATTATGTATAGAAAGCCAGTTTTATTTAGGCTAGCGAGGACCTACAGGCTTTTATAAGGAACAGCCCTGTTTACTGGCAAAAACGGTACACTACAACAAATCCCTTTATAAGCCCAGAGTTTCTGGAGCCACTGCAAGCTGCAGAGCAAGAGGCGAAAGTCTGGACAGGAAATCTAGACAGGGAATGCACACCTGACAATGGCTGATGATGTGCTGACATGCTGGTAAAAGTACAACTCGAAAAAAGCAGCACTGTTGTAAATTTAATAGATTTAGGCAGCGAAAGGAGCAACTCCATGTTGCTTGAGGCAATTTCCTCGCGTTCTCGCTATGCACTCACTATGAGTGGAATAAAGACTTATAGTTAGTCTTGTTATTAAAATCTAGAGCAATTTGCATGATGTAAGCATGTAAGTAGTTGTTGCTGAATGTTTTACACTTATCGAAACAATAAAAAATAATTAACTAGGGATTGTTAACATTCTTTGCAGATATATATATATATAAACATAAATTGTTAAACACTTTCATTTAATTTTTGGGGTTATTAAATGAAGGTAGATAGTAAGTAGATATTTGTATTGTGCTGACTTCCGTTGCAGCTTGTGTTGTTTGTTGTACACTTTATTTATCTTGTCCTGTGTCTGGACAAAATACCAACTTAAGTTCATCAGCTCAAAACTATAAAAATATTAAATAATTCATAATACAAATCACATGTTTACTGTTGTTAGTGATTCAAAGTATGTTCATCAAGGTCACGGTGCACATGCCCAAACATTTGAAACCAAAACATCATTATAGATGTGCAAGGATAGCGTACTGTAGTTTTGTTTTACAGTGTTTACCTTAGTGGAGCAGATAACATTCAATAATACAACATTCAGCAAATGTGACAGGGCTTGCAACAACAGGGATTATAGATGTAGTCGTTCCGTAGTAGTGTAATGAAAATTCCTGCCCTTACCTTCAAACCCCACCCTTTCCAGCAGGTTGAGGGGATACCACACGAGGGGCTTGTTGCCAACGGGCAACATAGGCTTGGGGTTGTTGAATGTCAGATCAGTCATGCGGGAGCCCCCTCCGGCCGCCATCAGCACCGCTTGGAGCTCCATGATATCTGCCGGGGGTGGCTAAGAGATTGGCACAAACAAATAGATTAAGAGATCTTTAGTCTGGAGTGTGTGGACATGAGCTGTGAAAGGTCAATGCAGATATTGTCTCCTATAACTTGCACTTCCATTTCACAAGGACGGGATTTTTTTTTTAACGGTCAGTGTGAACAGTGGGTTTACAGAACAGCAAACAAACTGATGATTGTTTTACGATTGATTTGAAAAAAAAAGTAAACCCGCTCTTTGAGTATTTTATGAGTTAGTATAAAACACTTTTGGTATTGTGACTGATTTCCGAGAACAAACTGTTCTTTGTAGTGTTGGAAGTCCTTCATAGTGAATACAGTAAGTAAAAGTGTGCATTCCTTATGTATAACCAGACAATATGTATTCTGTCAACACAGCACGTGTTTATGATAACACACACATCGCAACACAGTGCAGTTACTAACAAAGTAGCAGCACATTGAGCAGAATCAGACCAGACTGTGCAAGCAAGCAAGCTCCATTTCGCATATATGACACGTATGGCAATAAGCAATATTGTTTGTCTTAGCAGTTCTGTCAGGAGTTGTGTCAAAGTCTGGCACGTGACGAACTCAGTGACCACGGCTGACACTGACACTGCTAGCCCACGACATGACAGACACACTAAGGCCAACTAATCTCGCTCAGAGGTTGAAAAATGAGTCCGAATGTACCTGTCAGAGGCTCCTTGGTCCCCGTGGATCGGCTGCCGCTGGAAGATGGTCACAGACGCATGTAACTCCGATGCTGTGACACACTTGTTAGCAGTTGGCTAACGATTAGCACAGGACAACAAAACGATACGGCTGCTTTAAGGACAGTTCGAAGAACCGCCGGACACCGCGTCCTCTGAAGAGCAAACACCCACCGGGAACAGCGGCAGTGACAGAAGTTTAGTCACCTGCCGAGCTGTGGGCTAGAGTTTGAGTACAAGAAGCTAACGGCTAGCATCTGGATGATGACACCTGTGTGCTTTCAGTGAAATACGTCCGTGTGGAAAACCACTTCCTTTCGTACAAAGGTTCCTACGGAAGAGACGAGGAGAGAAGAGAAGAGAAGAGAAGAGAAGTCAGGTAAGTGAATGAATGAATGAATGAATGAAATAAAGATTACATATATTTCAACGTAAAGTAATAATTCATTCACCATAGTAAAAATGTACACAATTTAGAAAAGAAGGAGCTCAAAACAAATAAAACAGAGGCACAATTGTTATTGACTGTGAAGTGCCTACAAGTTGATCAACGAAGGAATGAAGTAAAATTACATGAAAAGAAAACAACAATGAACCACATAACCTCACATGAAATATTATGAAATAACAGTTTCATTTCAAACATGAATTATCTTACAGTCACACAAGTCATCACCAACCCAGTTGTCAGTTGTTAAAATCACCACCAACCAGTTATTATACGGAAGATCTATCATCAGTTGAAACATGACCATAATGGCATTAAAAATGTAAACGATATTGTATTCTGTGCTGCAGACTGGGAGTGAAATGCGAATGACTTTTAAGAGTTTTGGGATTGTTGTTGATGCCAGTGTTGAATAGTGTTGTCAGTTTCTCTCTGCAATCAAAGGACAACCAATAAACATAATAAAAACTTTAAATACACATTCATTGTTTCCCCTTTTGACCATACGCAATTCCTTGGGTCCACGCACACAAAAAGTGGTGTGAACAGATTAGCAGCCAGAAGCCACCCACCTACTCCTCCAGACTTCAAGCTTGAAAACTCCCAATTCACAGAGCTGAGACGTAACAGCAAATTGAGCTCGGGGAATGTGGCTCTGGTTTTGTTTGCTCTGGCCAGGAGATGAGCTTGACTGCTCGTTGCTGCTCGCTCGAAACCAGAAGAGCGAGAGAAAGGAGTGAAGGAGGAGAAAGAAAGAAGAGAGACAGAGACAAATGAGCAGCTCTGTCTGTTGTTGTCTGAATGCCAGTAATTAATAAAAATGGAAGGGGAAAGCCTGGACTAATGAAATGTTGAAGTTGGGAGGAATTGAAATTATGTTTGAGAGACTGGAGGTTCCTGGAAAAGGGATCTTCAAGTAATTTGGGAGACAATAACAGAGGTGAGGATGAAGAGAGAGGAGGCAAACAGCTGCAGGAGGAGTGATCAAAGAGTAGAGCAAAAGAAAGAGGGGGAAATAAGTATGTGTGCATGAAAGACAAATGCAAAGAGACAGATTCTTACATACATGAGACAGAAGTGACAGCGGTAGTGTAGGTCAGGCTCATAAAACTTTGGATCCTATATATTGCAATCAATAGCATTGTTTCAGTGGATCCACATCATCTAAACTCAAAACCTTGTCATCTGTAAGCCCAAGCCAAGTTAAACCAGATGACTTCATAAAGTTATTTACTCAGACTTGATGATTCAACCCTTTTCCCACATGGTGAGGAGTTTGAACCATGGTAAAATATTTGTTTTTAAAATCGGTTCCGCTTTAACTCAAAGATCGGGTCCAGATTTCACTTTAACAACTTTTTGCACAGTTTGTGGCACCCATTGCATGGTCTCTTATTTTAGATGGTGAATTAAAATTTATCAAAAATAATAATGTTTATGCTTTTGCACCAGCGACAGTCATGGCCAGAGGCATTATGTTTTCAACTTTTGTCTGTCCATCCCTTCATATGTGTCCGTGAGCACACGATCTCAGGAACACGTTGAGGAAATTTCGTCATATTTGGCACAAACACTTGGACTCAATGATGAACTGATTAAAATTAGGTGGGCAAGGGTCAAAGGTCAAGGTCATTGGGACCTAACAAACAGGTCTTTGGCCTTGACCCAAGAATTTCAAATATCCACAAGGTAAATACCATTGTGCTGTGCGGTAACTCAGCAGGAGCTATAGCATTAATGTTTACTAAGAGGAGATTTACACAATACCGAAGTGAACAAGTTGCTCAACAAAGACAAGTTCTTGTGTCGGACTAAATGCACCCATGCAAAACTTTCTTTGTAGCCAATTTTCATGTTAAGCTGACAGTGTCCCAATTACAACTCTATACTTGATTATTTTTTGGGTCTTTTTCCGTCTTTAATTTGACAGGACAGCTAGGTGAGAAAGGGGAGAGAGAGGGGGGAAGACATGCAGGAAATCGTCACAGGTCGGATTCCAACCCTGGACCTCTGCGTCGAGGCATAAACCTCGTAGTAGATGTGTGCCTGCTCTATCCACTGAGCCACCCCGGCCACTCAACTCTATACTTTCAGCTTGTGCTCTTTTCTGTAATCTCATTTTTGGAAAGAAAAAGGATAATGATTTGTTGAACTATTATTTTAAGTATAAGAACTGACTACCTCTTCCATCCCTGCATCTTCCGTTCAGACTTGTTGCCCCATTGAGTCAAATTTTGATAAATTGAATCAAAAGGTTTCCATGTAATCCACAGGATAAGAAGCTGCTATCACTCTACAATGAGAACAAACACATCAAACTTGATCTTTTCAAATGCTATGGAAATTTTGTTTACATCTTCAATTATTGTAAACACTGTATGGAAACGTGCCTGTATTTTTTTTGCTATAATCAGTAGAGTGAAACATAACATTTTCAAACTGTATTCCCCACAATTTTCCACATTATAGGATAGATCACTTAATAAATCTTGCTTTTTTAAAGGCTTTTTAAAAAAAATTTAACATTTTTAGGAGGAAATTGCATTGAGCATCCAGCAAAAACCCACGCAAGCATGAGGAGAACATGCAGCCTGCACACAGAAAGAAGGAGTCTGGTCAGTAGATTGAAAAACCAGTCCTATGCTGCGAGGCCACAGTGCTAACCAGTGAGCCACGTGCTGCTCTTTATAAACTGTTGAAATAATATGTCATGGTTATCCAAGGAGGGTTGAATCAAGGTAAACTGGACTTGGATATAGGTAATTGAAGAGCTTTCAATGACTTACGTGATAGGTACATGAGGTGAGAGCACTTGGACGAGAGGCTTTTTGAGGAAAGGTGAAAAATCATCATGACTAAGGTATTATTACCTTTTTCTCAAATTCTATGGTTTGGCCTTATGGACTATTTTTCCACCCTCTATACATTTTTGGGTCTTTTTCTTCTCCCCAGGCTTGACATTCAGGCTGGAGGCCATCACCAGTAAGGTTTTCCTCCTCTGAGTTGGACTTGGCAGTGAGCTTTGGGCGAGCCCATTTCTCATAGTCTGACATCTTTTGTTCCAGCTCCTGCAGATTGAGGGTAAGGAACTTCTCCCATTCAGAGGCCGTCAGGTTCTGCTGGGTGCTGGAATCCTGTAGCTGTTTAACCTTCGCGTTAAGGAGCTGATTGTTTTTTAACTGTTCTTCTTTAAAGGCCTTCTTCAGAGAATTTTATTCTGTCAACTTCTCTAAAATATCTTTTAAGTGTCTTTTTTTTTCCGGTAGAACAGATTCAGTTTTGCTATCTCTTCAACCTGGCCCTCTTCTTTCTCTCCAAGGCTTGGTGTTCAGCATCCTTCTCATGCTTCTTTTTGCATCTCTTGAAGCTCCTCTTTTTTTTGCCAAGGGCCCTGCAGCTTCATTTATTAGAATAATGTGACCAAAAACATCCAAATGTATAGAGGAATATAAGAGGAATCCCCCTGGGGACCAGAAGAGGAGGAACGCACATTCATTGAGAAGTATTAATTGTGTCAACCATAGACTGTATATGAAAATGGACGTAGTCCGATGAAAATGAGGCCAGCGCGGAGGCGCCTGAAGCCTGTATTCTCTTGAATGACCAACAGAGGGCGACTGGTTACAAAAATAAGTCAGTTTGAATTCACAGAAAAGTCCATTAAAGATTATAGTTTCCAATGTGGTCAAACTACAAAAGGCTCTTTACCCTTTTCTGTTTCTCCTCCCCGACCTCCCAGGTTTATAAGGTGTTGTCAGTGTGCAGGTGGAATCCCCCTCGCTTCATAAAAAAAAGGGGATCTGGCAAAAAAACAAAAAGCAAAAAAAAGGCTGCAATAAAAGTCAAACCGAACCACTGACACTCACAGAGATTACTGCTTGGCTGGTTTACCACAGTGCACTGATGTGTGTGAGACATTACACATAACGAAACTGGGAGAACTGGGCCGCAGTTTACTGGTGTCACTTAAAGCTCACACACAGACAGGCAGGCAGACATAGAGACAGACAGACAGACAGACAGAGAGACATATGGATAGATAGATATATAGACAGATAGATAGTTAACAAAGGGCATACAATTGACAATTGTTACAACAATATTACATCATGGGGGGCACATTCAAGGAGAGAGTGAGTGAAGTGTGTATATGACAGACGTGTATAGCATGTTTTCAAGATTACCCATCTCAGTTTTCTTAGTGAAATTAGAAAAGCAGAAATAAAGAGCTGAGAATGAGGGTAAGAGACTTCACAGGCAATAGGAAGTCCACTGATCCCTTGTATTTTGCATATCGCCAAAGCCCGGCTAATTTGTCGAATCAAGACATCGGTCTTAAGGATAAGTGCGGGCTAAATGAAAAAAACACACAAACACAGAATACTAACAGGTCTAAGAGGGAACCAGATGGAGATAGACACGTGAACAGATGTAGAGACAAGTGTGCAGGTCGAGTCACAGAATGACTTGAAGCGGAGCCCTGAGATTTCCTCTGATTTCCTTTCTCCCTGCTCGGCCCTGTTGCTGCATCTTGTAAATCATTCTCAATTCACTGAAACAAGCCAGTTGGATCAGCTTGGTTCAGATCATAAACATTTGTAGCACAGACCACCCAGGGAGCGAGCAGAGCCAAGGCGAGATTGTGTGTGTGTGTGTGTGTGTGTCTGTGTGTGAAGCCTCCCTTTGAGTGTAGAGGTGGGCACTGCAGCACTCACATGTGGTTTCTCTCCCTCTCTTTGCACACACACACACATGCACACGCACGTCTACACATACACCTATTCTGTGGTTTTGAGTTTGTACCACTTCCAGGGCCAGTGTACTGTGGGGCCCTCACCACTGCCGTGGAAACCAAAACAGACTCGTCTGAGATTAAGACACACACGCGTGCACACACACACAGACACGCACACGCACACACACACACACACACACACAAACACACGCACGCCACTGATAAAGATGACTCACTGAACTGCTACTCAACAATGCTGCTGGTTTTCATTTACTGTAAATTTACTGATGCTAATTCATTTTTCTTTTAATTCATTAAGTTATCAGCTGATTGGTTAATCTATATATGTTCTTAATTCCTGTGAACATAGTCAGATTTTCTTTAGTACTTAGATCCGGACTATACCTTTCTCACAAGATTTGGTTCATCATCTTACTGATGCAAAAAACCCCCAAAAACTTTTCCAGCTGCAAAACATAAGCATCATTGACCCAAACGACTGATATGAAGCATGTTTTCCAGGGACTGTCATGATCAAATGCATTTTTCTACGCGCTAAAGTTCAACCGTCTGCGTCACCAGACCTTAAAATTCATTCGTTCTCACTTGAACACAGTTGGAGAAAGTCTCGTCTTGGTTCTCTCCACATGCTGGAGAGATCTGAGAGCCAAGCTGGTGTCAGAACCAGGAAATATCTGGGTTGGGTCTTGAATAGCCAGAATGGGAGAAGCTGGGCAACTCCCTGCCGCAAAGCGGGGCCACTTTGCTCTGGAAGCTGCGTGACCGTCTAACTGAGGGTCGGTCGAACACTTCTAACTGTGCGTGTTGTCCATTCACCTGTCTGTTTACTTGACTACATCTCTGTTTCGTTGCCTCGGTGGCAGGTCCTGCCATTTATTTATGCCATGACCAATTTGCGTTGGGCTATTCATGAAATAGACGGGGTCAGCCTATATTTGAGGACCTGGCGTTCATAGTTTGTGGATGGAACAAAGTAGTTGATGTGTTCAAAATGCTGTATTTGGAATTCTCGTTTTGTTGTTCAAAGGATAGGTGCTGCAAAGGAGGAGGGTTGTCTTAGTGTGTGTCTTTCTGTGGCCACACTATGTCTGACGGACTGTCCACTGTCTGGGAGGTCCCTCGACCATACGGGGCAAACACACTCTTCGACCCTCACAGAGTATGGTATTCGCTTTTTTTAAAGTGTTACCAAGAGCTTTTGCTCTTCGTGTTTTTTTTTCAATGAGGAAAATCCTTAAAATAAAAATATTATACTTGATTGCAGAGTTTTGTCTGTTTAATTACAATTTTATTAATATTCGGTTAATAGTGTTACAAAATCATCTGTGGGATTTCTACAAAAGGATATATACGATAATTGTCTCAGAAATTTCCCTAATTTGGTCATATTTGAATAATTCAACGACAAACATGTAGGCCTAAAAAAGGGCAAAATGCCACAAATGTAAGATTCTTGTGTAATTTTCTCCTCTTTTGAAATGTCCATGGCTAATGACTCAGCACTGTGTTTAGCTCTTTTTTTTTATATATAAATCTGTCCCATTTTATGGACAACACACCCAAAATATTTGGTCATGTTTGATCTCCTCCTATCTGGTGGCCAATATGTGTAATTTAACTTTCCTTCACCTTCAGCAAAAACACTCTTGTTCACACACTCACGTACACATACAGTCACACACAAATTCACGCATGCACGTGCGTGCACACACACACACACAAAAAAGAATCCTCTTTTCAACCGAAATAAATGTTTATAGCATTCCAAACATTTTGTGTGTGAGACAGTATGTGTGGTCCTGTCTGCACCTAGCATGAGGTTTGAGGTTAAGGTGTTTGTCTGCTGGTGTGTGAGCTGCAGTGTGCATGTGCATATCAGTGGTGTCTATGTGTAAAGTATGTGTGTGAGTGCATAAGAGAGAGAGATGGAAGAACGGAGGAACACCCATGCTTGCTTATAAAATGCTTGTGTCTTGAAAAAGAGAGAACGAGATCAAGGATTATGAAATAAGATCACGTCTGTGGTGATTCACACTGGTTATGATCACTGTGACACAGTGCTGAGTACAGATACGAATGCTGGAGACCTCCAGATCATGGAGGCTGTTGAGGTTTGGTCAAAGAGGGTATGATACATTTAATGAAATAAAAAAGGTACAAAGGAAAATCATTACTGTTGCATATGGCAAGAAACAGAGAGAAATGCGGAGCTACAAAAAAGGCTCTATGCGTTCTAATGCCATGGACTGTTTCAGTTATTGTTGCTTTTGGTGTTTGCGTGCATCAGGGAATCTTCTAGTTTGACCAACTAATACCAATAAATATGTTAAATATGCATTTTCAGCAGGTATGAAACAGAATAATAATATACTGACTGACTTTTTCTTTTTTTTTGCATGTAACACAGACTTGTTCTGTAAAACAATACGAACCCAGCCTCAATAACAGTAAATCCATTCAGTAACAAATTGAGCACACCATGCCTCTTTCGTGGTTTTCAGATCTCTTTTATTTCCCCAGAGGACTGTACAGGCACTATTAAAAAACAATCATGGAAACTGTTGTTTTGATTTAGAGACCATTATTCAAGTAAATATTACAGCACACACATACATGTGGGCATTTTCCTACATACACTGGACACAAATGATGCATGAACGATTTTGTATTGCTGGTTGAATTAAGTCAGTGTCTGTTTTATGTTAAAATGTGATAAATATAATTTGTGATTTTACTTGATTCACTTTGGCTAACATACGAGTATTTTTTGCCAGTTCATCTTCGGCATTCCAGCATTGCTCAGTGTCAATGCCAGAATGAAAACTGTATTCGTAAGTTTCCACTCTCTAAACCCATATTCATCTGTGGCCAAAAGATGGGTGTCTCTAAATCCTTTTCTGTTTCAACCATGCCAAGTGCACAGCACTATGAATGGTAATGTCGGTCAGTCTGAAGGTTGGGTGGTCCACCACTTTGTTACAGACTGAAATATCTCAACAACTGTTGCCATTCATGATCCTCAGAGTCGTCATCATCATGTTGGAATTACAATGTGTCCGATATGTTTTATGGCCACATACCTGTTCTCATTGAAATCATTTAGAAGGCAAAGAGTGTGTGGGCTACTCTGAAGGTCCGTGCCAGTGAAGAAAATAATCATGTATTTTGGAATATTACACATTCAAAACACTTTTCAAATAATGCTGTACCATTTTGTGAAGAAATGAGGGGTTAGCTTTTAAAGCACTGCCCATATAACCATATCCATAACACAAGGACGCACAGCAGTTTAAGTGCAATAATTGTAAATCAAGTGGCAACCCACCGTGACGCCACCCACTGGTTTGTGAAGGGTCATTTTTGAGGCCTTGAGTTTAGCATTTTGGCCAGCGCCATCTTGGTTTTTTGAATCCAGAAGTAGCCATATTTGGAGGGGCGGGGGGAGGGGGCCTGACTGAGAGCTCAAGGACAATACACATCCACTTACACCTGCGACCTGCAGCCGATGGAGGGTACTGTCTGTCAATCACGCGGTAACCACGCCCCACGCAATACTTCTTCGTCTATTTGGCTCTAAATGGGACCAGAGATTGAGATCTAAACATCCTCAGGAAAATGTTTACTGACGTTATAAATCAAGTGAGATGTGGAGTCCTGTATTCTCAGACTTCCAAAGAAACAGACTTCTTCTTTTTTCAACCAGTGGAGTCGCCCTCTGCTGTTAATTCGAGAGAATACAGGTTTCACTTTTGTTAAGGTGTGTGCCTTAAAATAAAAGAGCGAAAGACAGACGGAGGAAAGAACAACAGCACAATGACGTCTTGTGTCTTGGGACAAAATACTGTCATTTTGCGGGGGAGGCTAAGTATCATTTCAAAGGTTTCTGTTTCCAAAAGAAGATGGGTGCTTATGCTTGCACACACACACACACACACACACACGGATAAACATTTCTGCTCCAGATGTTTAGAATATTTTGTTTCAGTGAAGGAAGTGCAGCCTCACATCGGAGAAAAGATAAATCACAACCCCTGGACGGCAGTGAAGACACTTTTAGAGGCCTTCGTAAACCCATGGCGTTCACTTTGTTCCCCTATGGCAATATTCACAGATGCTGTTTGGAATGACACTCGCGTACAGAGAATAGTAGGACAAGAGTAGCAGGGCCAATTATTTTCAATGCTGCTCATCAAATTTTATATTCTGCTCTGGGGGAGAGTATGAAATGGAAATGTTGCCCTCCATGAAATAAAAGATGCTCAGATTGTTTTGAAAGGTCATGGCATTCTCAGACATAGACTGCTTAATGGTGAAGTGATTTCAACAAGGTCTGAGGAGGATGTTGAACTGACATTACATATACTTTTAAACATCAATTATCATTGAGACTGTGAAATGTATTGGCACACTTGCTCTCCTCTACATGCAAGGTCAACATCGTTTTTCACTTATGTAAGAGTACCCACGACTGAGGTATTGTTTTTAAGATTCAGCAAACAATTCATAGTATAAATCTCTTGAAATGAAGTAATTTCATCACAGGTTATGTCATTGAGTGGGGACATGAGTTGTAAGCAGTTCATCCAAAAAGTGATTAATCCTGATTTTGAAGCGGAAGTGCAGGGCTCTTACATAAAGATAACCGGTTCATGAATTTCTGTTACATTCAAGCTTTTGCCAAAATCACAAAGTGATGGTTAATCCAATAGCAATCAGTTAAATATCACTGTATTACGCAGTATATGCAAGTTTTTAATGTGGTGTCTGTGGCTGATGCTCTCAGAAGTATGTCTAATTAAAATGGAATATTTATATTTAGACCCTACAACTGATTAACAATTATCAAATAAAATGTAATGATTAAAAATTGTGCCCACAATGGACTTGATCTGATTGACAGGATTAAAGGCCACATTTGTTTTGGAGGCCTTTTATCATTTAGCTATTCTTCAGGGAACATTGAACAAAATAGATAATTGGCAAGTCCTACAGTCCTAATGTTGAAACTGTAGACATACTGCTGTTGGCCCTTGAAAGCTTTCTGCTGCCACTAGATCCAGTGAAGGAGCACCATCTGCTGGTTCCAGGGAAGTATTGCAAGATTTTGCAAAAACTGACGCTGAAACTCCTTTCCTACCAAAGGCAAAGGGCCAACATTACTTTTGGTGATTTATGACTTTCATAATGTGGATACAAAGGAAATGTTTCCATATTTTTTTTGAGTGTAATGACTGACTGCAACACCCTGCTCTTTCATATCATATACATTTGTATCAGGACAAGTCTGCTGCTTACAAGCACTACAGTACACTACAATACATATGGATCTATCAAAAAAAGATCTTCAGCCCTATGCCTAGTGGTAGCAATGGTGCAGCTCCACAAAAATATGATTATGATCTCAAAATGATGCTGTCTGCGTCTATCTCTCCTTTGCATCCCCAGCTTTCATTGTGCACAATGTGAAGAGTTGACAAAAATGTAGAGCACTGCACCAGATTTAACCACTAGTGTCATGTGAGCTGTCCAAAAATCTCATGAATCTGACTTAAATATTCAAAATCCCTCCGTTACTTGTCGCATGAATGTTTGGGCCACAGGCAACGGCATTGAAACGTGCTGCTTAATTATTGAAAGTGCGTGCTGTCTGCGCTGAGGGGGATATTCTCTGGACATGATGTGACTGACCTTGTTGCTTTCAACCCATTCACACTCGCGCCTTTGCTTCACTGGTGGATGTCACAGTGTCACCCACGGGGATGAGGGAGAGAGGGGAAGCGAGAGATAGCCGGTAGGCATTCTTACACTGGATGCTACTTACAAGTTCTGCCTTTACACGCACACAATGCCTCCCCCCAAACACATATACACATGCACAGCAAGTCACAGCATCCTCACATAGACCCCTGGCAAAGCCAAAGCAATGCAACTGCTACTCCATTGTCAAGCCCCTTAACTCCCTCCGTCCTTCTCCAACTCATTCTCCTCACTCCCCCCTATCTCTGCCCCAGTCCCTTCAGGCTGGCCCCGCTCTTTTCTCCTGGTTGCCATGGGTACGGCTAACAAAGCCATCACTTTTACCAATTTCCTCAGAGACAGGTGCTGGCACAATGACTGCTTCCTTGCCGGCTGAAAGGGGAAGGGGCAAGAGGGGTCCATGGGAACTCCAGGCGGACACTCTGAGGGCTGTCCAAGTGTCCTCCTCCCCGGGCCCTGCCGAGAAAAGAAGGCTAATTTGTTGTCCCTGTTTTCCCAGGGAGGGGGGATGCAGGAGGAAGGTGGGGGTGGTGGTGGTGGAGTGTTTAGGCAGGGCGAGCAAGTTAGAGAGAAAGAGGCAAAAAGAGATAGAGAGAGTAGATGCAGATGGGTGTCTAGCAGTTTTCAAAACAGACCGCCTCATATCAGTCTCCTCTCACTTTCTCCTGCCAATGGGTGGCGGGGTCCTCCTTTCTCCCCTCATTCCCTCATCTCCTCTCGCTTCCACTATTCTCCTGCTACAACTCTTTGGGGCCAGAAACAAGAGCGAGTCATGGCATCATGACTGCAAGATGTTTCAATTTAGCTTTCAGCAAGCGTTCAATTCCTCCTTTGTGCGACACCTTGTCTTTGTGTGCATGCGTGTGCCTGTATCTGAATTGTGATGCTTTGTGGGGGGAAAAAAACGTTTTTAAAAAGTTTTCTACCGGTTATTGTATGTGTTTTTTAATTGTGTTTTTGTTCTATTTCCTTTGTCGTAGTTCACTTTTGTTTGTTAATGTCCATTGGTGTCGTTACATTATTCCAACTGATATCTTTACTATGTGTAAACTTTTACAGTATGAGGGAAGAGTGTTATTGTACAAGAGATCTTACAACCTTTAGTCTCGATTTGAGAGTGTTACTGCAACAGCAACTCAACATCTTTTACGATATTAAACAATTGTAGTCGCTGCTTTGAAATGATACAGTGGCCTCAGTTTCGACCAACATCAAAGTCAATGATCACTAAATAAGATATGTAGATTTTGTTTTGCTGAAGGCTTTTACATTACTACTTGATAAGCTGATGTTTTCTGTAAGTCATTGTTTACTGGTCTCTTTCAGAACTCGGCTGACATCTGAAAGAGGGGTTGTCTGTTGGCACAGCTACAAAGTATTTATTACCCCGCTAAGGAGAGAAGCCATGGTCTTTCAATTTGAGGGTGGTGTATGTGTGTGTGTCTGTACATTTGTGTCTGCTTATAAAGTTGTGTGAGTTTCGGTGTGTGTGTGTGTGTGTGTGTGTGTGTTTGTGTTTGTGGGTGTGGGTGCGGGTGTGCGCGTGTGTTTGTGTGTGTGTGTGTGTGTGTGTGTGTGTGTGTGTGTGTGTGTTTGTGTTTGTGTGTGTGGGTGCGGGTGTGCGCGTGTGTTTGTGTGTGTGTGTGTGTGGGAGCTCTTAATTGAAAAGACCATACAAATGGTTTTGTTGGTGGCAAAAAAACTTTTTGAGGTAACTTGTAAAGCACTTACCTTCTGTAAAGGACATGCCATTCAGCTGCAAAAGACCCTAACGGCTGTTGTATTGGATTGTGTGTGTGTGTGTGTGTGTGTGTGTGTGTGGTAGAGCATGTGCACATCCAGGTCTAAGGGCCTGCAATCCAATGGTGGTTTGTCCATGGTGTATCTGGTGTTTCTCTCCCAGTGCATGCTGGGATATGTTCTTCTATTATAGTGATCAAATGCAGAGAAGATGAATGGTTGTATGAAACGTAAAATTGGAAGAATTAATTGAATCCTGGCAGATGTGAATGGCATAAAAGTCTTAACGTTGATTTGAAATCAGATATTTTATAGAGTAAATGAAAAAAAATGTAGGTGGTCAAAGTTTATTTCCTTATTATCCTTTATTTTATTTTTTAAATAAATTTTTATTTTTTCATTTTCAGGGCTTAAAAATTTGACTATCCCAGTTAAAAATAGGTATTCACCTCATTTTCAGTGCTCCCTGTGCTCCGCTGTCTGTCTGCCACAGTGTATTTCCTTTATCTACCACTGGGGGTCACCAAAGTCAGATATTTTCAGATCTTGCCAATGAAAACATTTCCACACCGCTCTCTGTTTCATTGTCTGTGGTCTGTGGAACGTTTAAACCTTACCCTAACCCTAATGTGCATTGTGCCAAAAACTGTGTTGTCTCTACAAACGAGACAACACAGGTTTGTCGTTTGACCCAAAGGTTTTCTGTTTTAATGATAACTTTATTTGTATGACATTTATAAGGTAAAGTTGTGGAACTAGAGTAAGAGATTCGTATATGAAACAGTGAAATCAACAGGATGAAGAGAAAGAAGAAGTAATATGAAAAACACTAAAGAAATTATGATTGAATAGGTAAAAAAAAAATGAATCAATTAGAAGGAAGTTTTAAGAAGTGTATTTAAGAGATGATGCTGATTAATCCGACAGTCATGGACTGAAAAGTTCCGATGACCTTTACTAATGTTTGCAGCATCGCTTCCTGTTGCCAGGGTGGTTTGGCTTGTTGGCAGGGCATGTGTCACAAATCTGTTGAGCTCTCACTTCCCTTAATAAGCTCATGTGTGGGGAGGGTTGTCATTGATACCACGACAGCATATGCTTTACTTAGACCTGACATACGTCTTCCTCTCTGCACCTCATAGTTACCGTCACTCCAGAACAACCAAACACAACCGGGAATGGTCAATGATACCGAGGCTACTACTCATTTTGATATGGGATGATTATAGGAATATTAAAGTCTCACATTTTTCAAAATAATATGTCAATTCTGTCCACTAGAGGTCAGTAAGTTGAATGAGCTAGCAGCTGATTTCAGCCAAGGTTTATTTAACGTTTAACATTTATTTAACATTCATGTTACGTGGATGTTAATATGCCACATTTTGAGTTACAACATAACGGCTTGTTGTATTGTAAAATTAAGGTATTGTCATGCATTGGGAATCATGAACATCATGTAAGCATCAAGCTTGATGAAGACATTTGGTTTCTAACCTTCTGGGGTATAAACTCAAGGATGAAGAGAAAAAAGATAAGTTCCATTGTCTTTTGAATTTCATAGGGCTGAAATCACTATATATATTCCATCCAAATTAAGAAGTCTTATCCACATCCTGAACTGCTTTTGCCTTCCAAACATGAATTCAATGGTGACTGAAAAGATGTTCTTTACAACAATATCCATTAGGGGGAGGCATTGTGCAGGCTATTCCCCCGTCTGTCCAAGTATCCTTTGTGAGTGCAGCTGTGCTGCTTGACCCCCCCCCCCCCCCCCCCCCCCCATCCATGTCCTTCTTTCGGCATCATCCTTTCCTCTAACTATTTATTAGTCTTCCAACTGAGCAAGGTGAGGTGGCAGATGACAGTGAGGTGGTCTGACCTGAGTTTCACTGGTTTACAGTTGTGTGAAAACCCTGAATCGTGTTCACGAGCTCCTCTGCAGCTCCTGCTCCAAAGATATGTTTTTCAGCCCTCCAGAGGTCCAGAAGGGCCAAACCATCTTCTGCTTGTTGTTGGTAATCCAGAGTCAGCTGTGGAACAACCACCCCTGAAACATCACGTCATAACATCAAGTGTTACGGTCTGATAACGCTCACTTTCTTTTCCCTTCTTTCGTTTCAGTGAAAGTCTGATGAATGTTGCGGTTGCAACTGGCCTACATACACAGTTCGCCTTGCATTCCTAATCACTCGCAGGCAAATTAATATTCAATAGTTCACTGACAATACACACACAAATGCACAGCTTCTACCTTATACAGACATTGACTGTTAAATATAAAAACAAAATTAGATGATTTCACATGATATTTCTGTTTAAAAAAAATCTAGATTCACTTGGAATGTCTTCCAGTATTATACAGTATGGAGATTATTATGGAGTATCTAATACACCAATCATAATGACTCAGAATAATGTAAAGTAGGTGAGAGGGAAACAGTACAGTGCAAACACTAAGTGCAGATTTTCTGCATATATACCATAATGTTCATGGTTGTGAGAGGGGAAGATTATAACAGTGATGACGGTCACTTCTTGTGCTTTCATCATGACATGAGGTCCACTTAGGTCAGCTGCCTGTGAGGAGGCACACACACTGATGGATGTTTGAGCTCAGAGGGGGCAAACACAGTGCTGATCTACTCGTACCCTTTTTGTCATTACTGTAATAACATGGTCTTTGATTTGCTCCGACCCCGCAGAGTGATTCATAGATGCAGACAGTGCAAAGCAAAAATAGCAGCATTCAGTCAGTCACCCACTCCGGAGATTATCCGGCCCTGGCCAAGGCAGAAGTAGAGTGCAAATGGACACACCCACACACACACACACACACACACACACACACACACGCACACACACACACACACTCCCTCTCTTTTGCTCTTTCTCTCTCTCTGTGTGTATGCAAAATGTGTGAATAATCTGTCTCATTTTAAAAAAAATATATGTTTTCTGTCTCCTGATGTACTATCATCAACAAAGCATCAACCCATTACTGGATTTTGGAAATAGCAGCAGTTGTATATATGGTAAATTGGCAGTTTGGTAAAGTCCAGATGTGTTTGTGCCTGCAGATTAATCTGCAGACTTACTGTGATGTAATATTCTGTTTCTGACCCTCTTAATGTGGACTTTTGTCTGTCAAATTTGTCTTTTCCTTGTTGCTTTTTTAATCTATTCATATTCTGCGTCAATGTCCTACTTTTAGTCATGCATTGTTCTATTCTGGTAACATACACAGCAGGCAGAGGCATCCACAAACAGGCAAGCTGTATAACACACTCGCAGAGACTCTCAAGCGGAGATGGAGAGAATAAGTAACACAAATAAAAAAAGAGGACTTATCCTAAAGGCCAGATGTGGGTTTGCAGTAGCACAGTAATTGAACAAGAAGATACAAGAGGTTAAAAAAGGGTGAAATGCAATGAGTCATGAGAAACAATGGATCTAATGAATCTAACTTTTTTCCTTTATATCTCCAGTTGAAAAAATATATCGTCAGTCGTATGTCAAATCTTCAGATGAGATCCCAAACCTGTTTTCAGTGGCAAAAAACAAAGAGGGCCTAACCCCCATTACTAGCAAAAACCTAAATAAAAAAATAAGCACAAATGAATAACCGGTATAGATATGATAAATAAAACACAAACTGACAAATGCTATACCACTGAACCATTATCAGTGTCTGTTTAGTCTGCCTCGACAGGATGCAGGGGATTCTGCAGTGGAGAGTGCAAAAGGAAACAGGAAGTCAGCGCTGTGTAGTCTGGAAATTTCAGAGAATGTCACTGCTTCATGATTTTTACCACATAGTCTTCTGCCAGACAGATGGGTCCGCATTTTCATTTAGACATGTTATGTTGCTCGTTAAATTAAATCTTCCCCACGCAGGGATCTAATCTCACAGATTATTATTTTTTTATTTTTTTTACTTTGACCCTGTGACCTATTGCTGCTTGGCCTTATTTCATCTATTCATATACATTTCCTCCATGCTGTGCAATATCTTCCAACAGTGTTGTGTACTGTACTAGTGAGGCCCTGCCACATTGAATGTCTTTAGACCGATACATACTCTCTCGCTTTCTCTCTCTGGAACACAGACACACACACACACACACACACACACACACACCCGCTGCAATCGAGCTGCCGTTGTTTTAGATTGATCCTGTCTTAGATTGAAAGTTAGGAACAGTCATGCGGTGAGCACAGTGACATTTCACAGCCACAAAGAGAAAACTTCCCCCCAACACAATATTAATCTGAAAGTGAGAGTCAGTGAGCGGCGTTTTGAAGGCGGAGGGGACGACAAATAGATGAGTGTCACTTTTAATTGGTCACCCCCGCGCAAATTAATGCTGCGAAAAAGAAGTGATGGGCAGTGAACTGCTCGTGTAATGTCAGACATTTTCCATAGAGGAAGGTGATGTTTCTTTCCTGTTATGTTTCTTTCCGGCCATCAGCAGGCTTTGCTCCGCTCCAGCACAGAATAATCTTATTATGAGTTTCCAACAACTCAGATCTGTTGCTTGAAGACAATCCCGTTAAACCCTGTGTTGGATAATGTTTGCAGACTTCAGCAAAGCTGAGACAATAGCAGAGGAAGAATAACGTGTGCTCTCATGTCTATCTCAGCTATACACCCACTTCACGGTGACACCCCCTATACTTTGATTATATAATGCAGAGAGCAATGATTTGTCAGATGCCTTTATAGAACTGTGTTAAAGGCCTTCTGATGACACTGCGGATAGTTGAGTCTGCCAATGTGACAGATTTTTTTTTTGCCATCAAGTCCTGCATTCAAAATGCACCATCTGTTGTCATTCTCTGTTTTTGGCTACGTCCATTGTTTTCACATTTTGCATGACATTCAGAGGTCGGCTGACAGTTGAACTTTTTGTACCACATGTCGTGTAGTCCGGGTGTGGTCAGAAGTGACTATCGCCAGCTCACAGTTCCTCCGGGTGCCACCCACCGAATCCACCTGTTGAGATTGACTCAGGGCCTCTACAATACAAATGACGATGACGATAATGTTTGCTTTTCTCTCCAGCTCGCAAATGTCTCTCCGCTTCACATTTGGCTATACCTCAAATAGCCTCTGAACTCGTCTTGGCCGTGTTACTGAACACTGACATACTCACAGCAATAGCGCATTGCTTAAAATTATGAGCTGAACAGGTTCTTTTTTTTCCGCTCCCTGAAATCTTTCAACTCTTTCTGAACTCCATCTGTGGAAAACTTGGCCATATGTACAAGGAGGAGTTTTCCTTGGGGCCCGGAGGTGAGAATAACAGCTCCATTACAAAAAGATGACTGGGAAGTGTGAAGCTCACATTGATTAGATGCATTGTTTACTTTATTATAAAGGAAA